>NC_134353.1:332530834-332627954 GCF_048569485.1 Anomaloglossus baeobatrachus
ATTCTCCTCCTTTCTAGCAGACAGATGAAGCCGTATGCTTGAACAATACCTTTAAAATATTAGGAATCCTTATTGTAACCCCTATGATACTGGAGTCACCTTTACAGCGTGGCTACCTCACGTCTTCATATATTGAATGCTATAAACACCACCACGTTAATGTCTCCTTAGTCCTTAGGTCCACACATAATTTTGTGACTCTCCGCTGATTCATTCATTTATCTCAGCCTGGGATTCTGTCTGTGCACAGGTCTTCACACTCCTTGTCCATAGCCCCCAATTGGTCCAATGCTGCTAGCTTGGAATCCTACTTAAGTACAAGGTAACATACTCTGACCATGTAATTCATGCGCCAGATTCCCCCCCTCAATCAATAAATCTTGAAATTTACACACAATATACCTAACTCTACCTTGGTTAGAGGTTATAAAGTCTTTATCATATCCCATTCTTCATGTGAATACCCTACATTCACGTTATGTTTATAGATAAATCCTTGATGAAGGCCAAATTGTAGGCCGAAACGTCGGATTGAATTATGGACTGTATTTGAATTTTGTAACATTTGCACATTAAAGCATCACCAAAGAAAGCAACTCTCCGGCTGAAATAGGAAGGGAGTCATAATAGCACAGGAGTCATCACATGACCCTGTGCTACCATGGCAACCATTGGCTTCGATGGCAGCAGGTAAGTCCACGTTACCTGCTCCACCTGCGCCTGCGAGGCACTTATGTCAGCTGTTCAAATCAGCTGACATGTATGGGGATCGCTGCAGGCTCATTGCAGCAGCCAGCAGTGATTACCCTTTCATGATTTAGGATGTATGGGTACGTCCCGGTCGTGAAGGGGTTAATCCCATATAAAATTTAGCTGTTCCAGTAAAATTTACTTAACATTTTCTTAGTTGCATTTTAAAGCAAAAACCATGGTCCGTAAACAGCTTACAACACAGCGTAGGGATCTTATTGTTGAAAGTTATCAGTCAGAAGAAGGGTACAAAAAATTTCCCAGACATTAGACATACTATGCAACACTGACAATACCTTGAACTAGATGTCCCTCAAAAATTGATGAAAAGACAAGAAGAAAAAAACATCTGTGGCGCCGCCAAGAGGCCTAGACCAACATTAAAAGAACAACAATTTCTGTCAAGTACTGGTTGTGTGCTGCAGGTGACACTCTCCTATTTTATTCATATGCCTTTTTTTGTGGGGTAGAGTGGCTAGATGGAAGCTGTTTCTTACAAAGAAAAATATTCAAACCTGGTTGTTTTGCCAAAACCTGCATGAAGTCTGTCAAAAGCATTTGAGAAAATGTGTTATAGTCTAATGAGACCAAGGTTGAGCTTTTTGACAATTTGCAGTTTGTAATTTGGTGCAAAGCCAACACTGCCCCTCACTAAATGAGCACCATACCCACAGTGAAGCATGGCAGAAGTAGCATTTTCCTTTAAGGCCCCTTTCACATGTCAGTGATTCTGGTACGTTTGTGCTTTTTTTTAAACGTACCAGAATCACTGACATACGCAGACCCATTCTAATGAATGGGTCTGCTCACACGTCAGTGATTTTTCACTGCACGTGTCTCCGTGCGGCGTACCCGCGTGTGCGTGATTGCCGCACGGAGACATGTCCATTTTTTTCTGGCATCACTGATGTTCCACGGACCACGCAGTGGTGTGGTCCATGAAACACGTGCCAGAAAAAAACGTGCTTTTAAAATAATAAACATTTTAACTCACCCGGCGTCCAGCGATGTCCTCTGCAGCCCGTTCTCCCTGCTCCTTCTGTGCCGGCTGATTACTGTCGCGCATATTCATTATGCGCGACACAACCGACCCGGAAGCAGCTGCTGCGGGGGTCACCGCCAGCCGGATGCTGCGTCGCGGGAGGATTCAGCACCATGGAGAGCGGGAGCGGGCGCAGGTGAGTGAATCTCTAAGTGCAATCACGGGCCACGGAGAATGGAGCCCGGATTGCACTTAGACAACCCACGTGTGCCGTGATTTTCGGCACACGCAGGGACATGTGCGTGTTTTACACGCCAGTGAAAAACGTCTGTGTTTTTCACTGACGTGTGAAACGGGCCTAAGACTGTTTTTTGGCAGCGTAAACTTTGGCTTTACTGAAGGTGGAGGAAATAATGAACAGTTCCAAGTATCAGTCAATTTTGCTTTAAAATCTTCAGACCGCTGCTAAAAATCACCTTTCAGCACCACAATGACTAAGCATACCTTCATATTAAAAAATAATGGCTTCAGTGAAAAAAGATAAAAATTTTGGAATGTCCCTGCCAGAGCCCAGACCTGAATTTAATCGAAAATCTGTGGGTGACCTAAATCTGACAGATTTGCAACTATAAGGCTGGAGTCACACTTGCGTGTAAGTACTGCCCGAAGCGGCTGGCTTGTCTTCTGCCAGGAGCGGCTCCGCTGTATGTATTTCAAGTGTGACCCCGGCCTTAGGAAAAGTGGGGAAAGATTTCAAATGCTAGATGTGTCATGCTGATAGACTGTCTCAAAAAGACTGAACATTCAAAGGATACATCAACAAAGAATTAGTTTAAGGGTGTGCATATTTATGCAACCACAGTATTTTAGTTCTTATTTTTCCACCACAAAAGTTTGCAGTTTGTTTTTCATTTGCATTGTACAAATTACGAGTGACATTAAAATTGGAAAAAATTCTGAAAATATTTAAGTTGAAATTATTTGTTTTACATGAATTGAAATACTATGTCCCAAGAATGACAAAAGTATTTTAGGAGTGATACCTTTATAGGCTAACCAGAAAAATCATATTAGCAAGCTTTCGGAGCACACAGGCTCCTTCTTCAGGCAAATTACAAATGAATTACTGAAGAAGGAGCCTTTGTGCTCTGAAAGCTTGCTAATATGATTTTTCTGGTTAGCCTATAAAGGTATCACTCCTAAAATACTTTTGTCATTCTTGGGACATAGTATTTCAATTGATTTTTCTGGCTAACACGGTACCACCATATTACCCTGTATTGCACATTGTTTTACATGACAAATTTGGCAATATAATACATAATGTGTACCTGTGACGCCCCTGGACTATCAGGTCGTCACAGGGTATTGATGCACAATCTGCCCTCCCGTGCAATATCCACCTCCTTCTTGGTTATGGGTCCCCAACTACATGGTGTTGCCTACAGCAGCTAATCAAAATCCTAGGTACACTCTGCACCAGCCCCACCAGAAACACCAGTGGACGGCCTGACTGGAATAGGGTCGCTCACTTGGGGGGTTGGTTAGGGGAGGTCAGGAGTGTAAGGAGAGGGAGTATTGTGTTGGAAGTGAAGGAGAGAGGAGGTCAGGAGCAGGGCTCCTAGTAAGCTATCTAGGTGGCAGATGGTGGTCTGGGCCTAGAGGAGCTGGACCCCTGGTCGCAGGGGAATCATGGCAAGGGGCACGGAACGGTCGAGGAGGACAGCCGGCAGCCTTGCACCATCACCGGGCTGGGACTAGGGCACAACGGGGTACGTGAACCCTAGGTAAGGTAGTAGCTTCAGGCAACCTGACAATTTACCCGACGAGAGCAGAGCCTTCAAGATCCGCTCTACCCCCGCGCCAAAATCGGGGTCCAAGCACAACAAGGGGGATAGGACTTTCCACTCAAACGGTAAAGAAAATCCCAAGCGTGAACCCTGAGAGCAAACTCCCACACTTAGCCATAGTGGGGAGCGGGACCCGGCAAGTTCCATACTACTAGGACCAACAGAGAAGTAAACTTAGTGCCAGGAGGCAGGTCATGGATCACCAGGCAGCACCATTGGGGACAGGACACGAACTAGCTCCCCTCAGTGGTTGCGGTATCCAGAACTTTGGTTTATCCAGTTGTCGGTGTCAGCTTAATGGACTGAGTGAGTACGCAAGTGACCCCCTTCGCACCCAACGGCACTTCCCCCTCACCATAACAGAGTCCCGTGGCATCCCCCCTACCCGTGGAGGGTTCCAACACCTGGCTGCCCCCATTCCATCACCACCGGGTACTCCCAACTGCAGCGGTGGTACTCCACATTACCACATACCACGGGTGGCGTCACAAACTCTAACACAATCCTCTGTAAATACCCCGGGTCTGGAGACCCCTCGAGCCACCGCGGATCCGGATCCGAGCAGCCTGGCTGCTGGCACGGAGGCGGCATATACCGTGTACACTTTTTATATTCACTGTATCTATGATTGGATTTTAAAATAATCAGATTGGTTGTTAGCTCCATTACTTTTCCTTTGGAACCAGGTTTGGTAAATCTCTTCTAATGTGTTCCTATGGATCTCAAATGGCATGCAATAGAAGTCGTACTAAACACTCATATTTAGTACAGAGACTATTGAAGAGCGTACAGTACGGCAATCATATACCAGATTGGATAACACAGACTTACATATGATTTACCATTGCAGTATATCATTTTGAAAACAAGAATATGACATTATATTATTACTTGCCTGTAAGTCCAAGGTATGCTGTAACCTCAGACGCATTGCTTCTTGCTCCAGGAGCTGAATTACTGCTTGGCATTCTGATAACTGTAGCATAGTCTGCAATGCATAGATGCAAAGACATCAGTCTAAGTGAGCGTTCACTCATGTATTCACATATGTATTAATGAATGTAAATACTTGAAAACATTTCCTTTTGATATTTCAGACGTGTGAAATTAATTTATAACATACTGCCTCATATGATACTTTCATCATTGAATACAAGGATAGTGCCTTATTTACACACTACAAATAAGCTGCTTTTATACATTATATCTGCATACCATACTAGAAACCGGCCATTAAAGGAGTTTTACAGTACTATAATATGGACAACTTATGTTTGAGATGGATCATCCATATCACCTTGGTGGGGGTCCAACACAAGGCATCCCGACTGATCAGCTGTTTCCAGCTCTGGCCAAATGTAGAAAGTGTGCAGAACATTACACTGTTTAGTGGTCCAGGTTGGGTTCATTCCATGCTTCCATCTGGACTTATCTTTACACTATAGTGTTAATATCATTACTAAATGGATTTATATAAAGTGTATGCAATTATTTTGTTACAATTATTTATATAATGTATACTGTATCTGTTAACTATATGTCTATATTCATAAACTAAGCTAAGTCTCCGACTGGCGCCAATCGTGTCCATCATGTGACAGAACTATACCTGGTATGATAACGTCTTGTAATTTCCACAAATTCGAAGGAAGCTTTGTTGAACTCGGCATTGTGAAGTACATTGCAGCATGGAAAACTAGCTGTAATGTTTCTGGAACCAAACCATGACTATAAGATATTTGTGGCCTTGTGCACAAGAAGGGATGAACTTGTTCGGGCACTATGCAGACACGTCCCACCATCCAAGCGTCCATCCACAGTTATCAAAGGACACAGAGAATCACTCCCACTCATAAAATAAGCTGTAATGTTTCTGGAACCAATCTGTGACGAAGACATCTGTTACCTTGCGCACAAGAAGGGATTAACTTGCTCAGCCAGAATACCTAGATACATCCCATCATCCAAATGTCCAGCCCACAGTTATCAGAGGACACAGGGAATCACCCACTCATAAAATAAGCTGTAATGTTTCTGGAATTAATCCATGACTATAAGACATTTGTGGCATGGTGCACAGGAAGGGATGAACTTGTTTGGCCACTATGCCCAGACATGTCCCACCATCTAAACGTCCATCCACAATTATCAGAGGATGCAGGGAATCACAAACTCATAAAATAAGCTGTAATGTTTCTGGAACTAATCCGTGACTAAAGCGGGCTTTACACACAGTGACATCGCTAGCGATGTCGCTGCCAATTGCACCCTCCCCCGTCGGTTGTGCGTCACGGGCGACATCGCTGCCCATGGCGCACAACATCTCTTACACCTGTCACACATACTTACCTGCCTAATGACGTCGCTGTGGCCGGTGAACCGCCTCCTTTCTAAGGGGGCGGTTCGTTCGGAGTCACAACTGCGTCATTAAGCGGCCGCCCAATAGAAGCGGAGGGGCGGAGATAAGCGGCCGTAACATCCCGCCCACCTCCTTCCTTCCTCATTGGCAGCGGCCGCAGGTACGATGTCGTTCCTCGTTCCTGCGGTGTCACACATAGCGATGTGTGCTGCTGCAGGAACGACGAACAACCTGCGTCCTGCAACAGCAACGATAATTGGGATAGGAACTACAGGACAACGATCAACGATTTGGTAAGTAATTTTGATCGTTAACAGGTTGTTCCTGCGTTTCACACGTAACGATGTCGCTAACGAGGCCGGATGTGCGTCACAAATTCCGTGACCCCAACGACATCTCGTTAGTGATGTCGTTGCGTGTAAAGCCTGCTTAAGACATTTGTGGCATGGTGCACAGGAAGGGACGAACTTGTTAGGCCACTATGCCTAGATACGTCCGAGCATCCAAACGTCCATCCACAGTTATCAGAGAACACAAGGAATCCCCAACTCATAAAATAAGCTGTAATGTCTCTGGAATCAATCCATGACTATAAGAAATCTGTGGCATGGTGCACAGTAAAGGAAGAACTTGTTCGGACACTATGCCTTGATACGTCTCACCATCCAAACGTCTATCCACAGTTATCAGATACGTCTCACCATCCAAACCTCCATTCACAGTTATCAGAGGACGCAGGGAAACACCCGCTCCTAAAATAAATTAAAATTCAGTTACCTTTTCCAGGGCAGCTTCTGTCCTTGTTAAATTCTCTTTAAGAGTATTATTCTCAGTCTTCAGGTTCTCAACGGTCTCAGAGAGCTTTTGCCTCCCAGTTGCTTCAAGAATACACTCCTGCATTAACGTTTTTTGTTCCACTTTTAAAACATTTTTGTCCTAAGAAAAATGGAATAGCAATAGAAATTAGGAGTCTACATTAAAAAAACAAAGATTTACAATTTGCTGTCTGAACAAGACAACCCCTGTCCCTATGTTATATATTCCTTTGTGCAGGAATAGGAGTCGCCCTATAAGAGCTACCACCATGTCCTAAAAAGAACATACAAATGGAGAAGATAAATGTGAATAGAGCCTAATATAGAGCAAGTAATAAATTGCCTTTATAACTCATGCTTCATGTAATTCTCCAATAATAAAAAGTTACCTTTGTAGCATTAGACAAGGCTTCTTCCAAGAAATGTACTCTGCTCTGTAACATATCAATTTGCTCCCTCTTGACAGTGATTTTCTTCTGCATTCTGGTTGCAATTTTAACAGCTGAAAATACACATAAAGGAAACAGAAATCTGTGTATATTCTTAAAGGGGTTGTCCACTACTATAACAACCCCTTATTAAATATTATATTTAACCTTGTAGAATGCAAACATATTATACTCACTTCCCGTACCAGTGTCATTAAAGTAATGACAGTCCGTATCTCCCGAGGCTCGTGTGACATTGTTATGCCTTGTGACTCCTGCAGCCAATCAGCGGTCATGCTCTCACATTCTGTGGATAACCCTTGGACGTCCGGAGTAAGTGAGAGCACTGCAGCCCATTTGTCACTGCTGGGCTCACATGGCATAACAATAATGTGTGCCACCGACATCGCTGGATCAGTGCCGAAGCGGGAGATAAGTATAAGGTGTTTATTTACAAGGTAGAATATAGCATTTAAGAAGTGGTTATCTGAGCAGTAGAAAGTAATGCCTGTCTTTATTTTTCATAATCAGCGCCACACCTATGTAACTGCATGGGTTGCTTTTGTCATTACAACATGGTGCTATTGAAGTGAAATGCGTAGTGTTGAGTTGCAATACCAAACACAACCTACAGGGTGCTGATTTGGAAAAAAAAAAAGCGCTATATTTTTCTCATTTTAATAAAAAAAACTGATATGCAAAAAAAATGGTAAGTTTGCAAATTTCCTATGATTTGGAGTTCAAAGACTCCATGCAGACCTGCACTAATATATTAATCCCCTACTAAGACAGAATGCTATATTTTCACAGAAGTCACAGTAATGTCCTCTCCATTAAGAGAGGTAGGGGGAAACTCAACTAAATAGAAAATTGTATACTAGTGGGGAACAGGTAAATAATTATTACCAAATAATATAAAAAACATCCATCACACTACATATTGCATTTTATTTTTATTGACAATTAATACTTATACCATACGATTGAATATGCTCTTCTCAGTACAATCAATAATGTCTCTGGCATATATGGGATTCACTTCAATTCACTACCATTTATACATTCATTCAGCTATGGAGAGTAAATGCCAGTATCTTAAAGGGAACCTGTCACCAGGATTTTCCCTTATAAGCTGCGGCCACCACCAGTAAGTCCCTATATACAGCATTCTAGAATACTGTATATAAGAGCCCAGGCCGCTACTCTGTATAATATAAAAAAAGACCTTTATAAGGGCAAGCACGCACTTTGCGTTCACCAACTTGCAGTTCTAAACGCACGTTTTGGGCTTAATTGATTTGATCAAAGTTGCCTTTTTCAGAACTTTAGCGCTGAAAACGCATGCGTATTTACTAAGTTTTAGATGCGTTTTCAGCGCTTTTCACATGGTTTTTCATCTGCGTTTTGACAGATGCGTTTTGAACATCAATACACTGCTAAATAAAGTTTAAGCAATCAAACACAATGAAAAAAGAGAAAAAAAAACGGCACAAATCAATATTAATGGAAAAAATAATGAAAATAGATATATTTCATAAAATTATAGCGGTAATTTACATTTTATCACTAAAATAGCAATAAATGCATATTTTTCTCAAATTTAATTGTCGGATTATGTGTGTGTGTAAAGGGACATAAGAAATCATTATTTTGATGTTCGAAAAGCATGCGTTTTGGAAGTCCAAAATGCTTGTTTTCTGCACTGAAAAAGCAGGTAAAACGCAGGAATTTGAAGGAATCTTGTTTTTTGCCATTTCTCATTGACTTCAATGTTAGCAAAATGCACCCAAAATGGCAAAAACAATTGACATGCTCCTTCTTTGAACGCATGGTTTTTGCCACAAAATTATGCAAATTAAACGCAGTGTTTTAAAACGCAAAGTGCGGTCTGAAAATCAACAGTTTCCATTGTCTTTGCTGGAAAATCAAAACGGATGCATTTAGGCAGAAAAAAGGTGCTTCTCAAAAAGGACCAAAAAAGCAGTGGAAACGCAAATTGCGTGCTTGCCCTAATACTCATCTGCGGGCGGTCCGGTCCAATGGGTGTCGCTGCTCTCAGTCCAGTCCAGTGTCGACTCCATCTTGTGCGATCGCTGTCCTTCTTTCCAGCCCCGTGTGGATGACGTGTCCTATGTCATTCACACAAAATCTGCCATTGCACTCCTGAACATGCGTACTTTGATCTGCCCAGCTGAGGGAAAATCAAAGTACTGTAGTGCACATACGTGGATGGTTTTTGACCTTCCTCGTGCCTGTGCATTACAGTACTTAGCTCTGTCCTCAGCAGAGCAAATCAAAGTGCGCCTGCACAGAACTGCAATGGAGGCCTCTATGTGGGAGACAAAGGAAACGTCATCCACATGAGGTTGGGACGGAGGACAGCTACTGCACAAGATGGAGGAGGCACCAGATCGCGACCTTCGATGCCCATCCCACCCGTCCAACTCCTACATGAGTATTATAAAGGTGTTTTTTAGGTTCTTACAGGGTGGCCTGGGATCTTATATACAGTATTCTGGAATACAGTATATAGGGGCTTACTGGTGCTGGCCACAGGTTATAAGGCAAAAACCTGGAGACAGGTTTCCTTTAAAGTTTTCAAAACCTTTCATGTCCTGTTCTTTCACTAAAAAAAAAAAAAAAAAACAGAAACAAAACAATGGGAGACATGACATGCCAAAACATATGTAATTTTTTTTTAACTTGATGAATTCATTGACGTCTAACATATATGAATGGCAGTGAACTGCAGTCAATGAATGAATGAACGTGTATCACTAAATGCCGCAGACACTAATGATTGTGTTCAGAAAAGCATAGAATAACATAAAATATTTTAGAGAAGTCTTTAGTGTTTTACACCACCTTGGCAGAGGTAGCTGTGCTACAAAAAAAAGGCAAATTACAACTTTAATCATTTTAGTTAAAGCAATGTATAGTTTTGTACAAATTTGGCATTTTTTTCACTCCAGACAATTTGGTAATCATAGGGGAGTGAAGACACAAACTAAAATATTTAGAGAAAGGAGAAGGGAAACAATGCCCACTGAGCATATATATATAATTGTAACAAATAGTGAAAGCGGCTGGTGTAAAAGTGTACATTTCCTGTAAGAATCATTCAACAAACAGGAATTCTCACCATGACCATCACAATCTTCCACAGTGTTCAGAGTATTTTTTGTTTGCTCCAGTTCAACCATTGCTGCTTTTAGTTGCATTTTAAGTATTGTAGTCGTGTTCTCTTTCCCTCTTGTCTGGTTCTCACATTTTCTTTTCAGCGCTTCATAGTCCTCTGTGCAATACAAAATCACAAGTTTTGTTGTGGTTTTTTATTTCTGCCATGAGAATTTATACTCTTTCGCATCCCACATATTTGAATTACGCATTGACAACTGAACATTAATGGTTCCATCTGATGTATACAGTACTTAGCAAAAGTTATAGAAAATGCAAGGTAAAGCGGGCTTTACACGCTGCGACATCGCTAATGCGGAGTCGTTGGGGTCACGGAATTGGTGACGCACATCCGGCCGCATTAGCGATGCCGTTGCATGTGACACCGATAAGCGATTTTGCATCGTTGCAAAAACGTGCAAAATCGCTAATCGGCGACATGGGGGTCCATTCTCAAATCTCGTTACTGCAGCAGTAACGAGGTTGTTCCTCGTTCCTGCGGCAGCACACATCGCTGCGTGTGACGCCGCAGGAACGAGGAAGCTCCCCTTACCTGCCTCCCGGCCGCTATGAGGAAGGAAGGAGGTGGGCGGGATGTTACGTCCCGCTCAGCTCCGCCCCTCCGCTACTATTGGGCGGCGGTTCAGTGACGTCGCTGTGACGCCGCACGGACCGCCCCCTTAGAAAGGAGGCGGTTCGCCCGTCACAGCGACGTCGCCGGACAGGTATGTATGTGTGACGGCTGTTGTGCGACACGGGCAGCGATTTGCCCGTGTCGCGCAACAGATGGGGGCGGGTACCCACACTAGCGATATCGGGATCGATATCGCAGTGTGTAAAGTAGCCTTAAGTGTTTATTTTTATCAATTTATTAAAATGCGAAGTGAATGAACAAGAGAGAAAACAAAATCAAATCAACATTTGGTGTGATCACCCTTTTCCTCCAATACAACTGTAATTCTGCTGGGTTACACTAGCATCCACCCTTTTTGAAGGAATTCAGCAGGGAGATTGTTCCAGGAACTGCAGTGATCGTTCGCGTTTTCCATCACTGCAGCCTCTGGATGTAGCAGAACCAGGATCATCATGGGACCTCATGTGGATTACGTTGGACCTGCGGGGGTGTTTTAGGGTTAATAAATTGGTGAAAGAAGGTGTGCTTTATTTTTTAAAAAAAAGGATTTTTTGTGTTTTTTTTTTTTCTTCTTTTTAATGGGTGGGGAGGGGTCTCATAGACACCTCTCCATTACCAACCAAGGGCTTGATGGCAGCAGTGGTTTTTGACAAATCACAGCTGACATAAAACTCATATATTACCCCGATTGCCACCAAACCAAGGCAATTGGCGCATCTAATGGATGCACCAATTGTGGGGCGGTTTCAGTCTGCTACTTTGAGGCTTGGGAGATCCCTATAACCATGGACCTATGAGTAACAATGCCTTCAAATTCTTGTGAGAAACAAATAGTGCCCAATATATTTGCTCATCACTAGTGTTCATCTATCAAAACAAAAAAAATCTAAAACTTATGTTGGATTAACATTAAAAACTGGGGAAAATGAAAATCACTGCATAAGGTGTTCAGAAGTCTGGTCTACGCATTTCGAGCAAAATGCTCTTAATCATGACTATGCATGATTGAGTGTTTTACTTGAAATGCGTAGACCAGATGTCTGGATTATTTTCCCCTAGTTAATCCAAATAAATGTAAAGTTTTAGATTTCTTTTTTTATATACAGTATATAGCAGCTGATGAATTAATACCCTTTTTTCCTACTAATTATATAGATATACTGTATATCTATATTCTGTATCATTCAGCAGTGTAAAAATCCACCATGTCCGGTTTTACGGGGTAAAAAAGAAAGCTGCAGTATGAATATTTTGTTCCTTTCAAGCTTAGACATAGCTGCTACTGGTGCATCTTTTCGTCTTATACATAATTTACACCCATACTTACATACCTGCTAAATTGGCAAGATCACTCCGTGTTTCCAAAAGCTCAACCATAATTTCATCTCTTTCCTTTTTCACCTTCTTAGTAGCCAGAATTTTTTTGGTGTTGAAATTGGCTAGTTTACTTTTCTCTAGCTCCAATCCGGTGCATAGTTCTTCCAGCTGCTCTAATCTTTTTTCTCTATTTTCAGCTCTTACCTATGGATGAAATGTTGTTAGCATCAGTTTTAAATATTTGAGTAATCAATTGAGCAGATAATTCTGTCAGAAAAGAAAAAAAGATGACGTGGGCTGCCGCCCTATTTATCATAACAAGTGCCGGTAAAACAGACAGCTACAGGCTGCAACCCACAGCTGTCTGCTTTACCTTGGCTGGTTATCAAAAATAGATGGGATCCCATGCTGAGTTTTTAATTATTTAAATATTTAAAAAAACAAAAACAAAAAAAACAGGGGTGGGGTCCCCTCATTTTTGATAACCATTCAAGGTTAAGCAGACTGCTGGGGGCTGGTATTACCAGGGTGGAAAAGTACATGGTTATTTGGCCCTTCTCAGCCTAAAAATAGCAGTCCGCAGCCGCCCCAGAAGTGGCGCATTAATTAGATGCATAAAATTTGGCACTTTACCTGGCTCTCCCTCATTGCCCTGATGCAGTGGCAATTGGGGTTATAGTTAAAGTGGATAAAATCAGCTATGAATTGATAGCTGGCATCAAGCAAAGAGGTTAGTAATGGATAGGCGTATTTCAGAAATCCCCATTACTAACCCAGCAAGTGAATGGTTAAAAAAAAATACACAAAAGAAAAAAAATATTTTATTTGAATAAAGTGTCCCCCACATGCCCTTGTTCACTAATTAAACCACAAAATCCGTGAAGTTCCGACGATAATCCGACAAGTAATATCCTACAATGCCCATCGATTCTTATGGAATCTTGATCTGACAAAGTTCTCAAACCGAAGGTCCATAGGTTCCTGCTGGTGAGCGTCAGCCTTGGATTTTCCCACAGGCGGTGATGTCAGTTGCCTTACATGACCTCACCACTTGTGGGAAACTCCAGATCTGGTGCAGCCCTCTGCATCCGCAATACCCGGTGAGAGCGGTGAGGTCATGTAAGGTTACTGATGTCATAACCCCTCTCGCCAGGGGCAGCACTTCCGCAACCGTGATATGTGGGGTGGATGTTGGTCATGACAAACTAAGGTATGCCAGCTACAGGGCCAGTGAGACCATGCAGTGAGACCATGCCTATCATCACACCGCACACATGAAAAAATTAACAATTCTTCTCGCCTTCCATCCACTTCTCTGGTGCGCAGTATCGTCGTCTTATGCTGCCAACTGACTTCAACGTGTAAACAGTGCAGCGCATGATTTCAATGTCATGCGCGCTCAGTTACACACCGATGTCAGCTGCCAAAATAATCACTGCTCCCTACGCTCAGGATTATTGGCATGGGGAGTAGTAAATATTTATTCTGTTTAATAGCGGCCACACATGACCGCCTAGCTACAGAAAGCCGGCAGCCCACCTCTTGGCACCGGCTTTAGTGCTTTTGAGAAGGGCAGAATTATGGGCGTGGGGAGCAGAGAATATGAATTTTCTTTAATAGCAGGCACACTGTTAGCCCTAGCGCCGGCTCCTGCCTCCCATCTTAACAACCACAGCCAGGTACATCCGAACTATAAGACACACACACCACCACTTTCATACAAAATTTTTGGAGAAAAAAAGTGTATTTTATTGTCCAAATAATAAGGTAAGCGTGGTATCTCTGTATTCATACTGACTTAAAGAATAAAGCTTTATTATCACTTTTACAACACAATGAACGGTGTAAAAAAGAAATACAATTCCTGATACGCTGTTTCTTATTTATTCTGCCTCTCAAAAAGCAGAATACAAAGCGATAAAATAAATATTGTGCCCACAACAAAATGACACCAATACAAACCCCAACGCATCCTGCAAAAAAAAAAAAAAAAAAGAACCCCCAGAGACTATCTGCAAAAAAATAAAAAAAAATATAGCCTTAAAAATATGGTAATGTAGAAATCCTTTAATTTGTAAAAAAGCTATTTTTACTGTGACAGTAGCCTAACCTAAAAAAAAATATATAAATATCATTGTAAACATATTGACCTGAGGAATAGAGCTATCTAATACCGCAAGGTGAACAGCATAAAAATAAATAAATCCAATTCTTTATCTGCTGTAGATAAGTTCATTCAGCCTCCCAAAAATTTCAGTAAGGCTCGGTTCACATTTACACTGTGCTGAGCGCTTACATCGGGGTTTACGTCTAAATTTTTGAAAAACGAGATTCAGACAAAGTTCTGAATGGAAAATTCACTGTACTTAGGCAGATGGCATTACTTTGAACTCGCATTCTCATCTGTCCTGTGATCCAATGGTGTCATGGGGTGTGTGTCTCCAGAAGAAAGAGCTGGGCACAATATTATGGACACTACAATGTATTGGCACTAGAATGGCAGATTTCAAATTTTTTATTCTGCAACATTCACTGCGTTTGACTCCACGGCTGTTTCCCAGATAGAAAATTGGCACTAAACCCATAGAATTGCCAGAGGGGTGAAAATTTCAAAATGGGGTCACTTGATGGGGTTTCTGCTGTTCTGGCACTTGGGGATCTACAAATGAAGTCTGCAAACTATTCTAGGAAAATGTGTGCTCCATCAGTCAAATAGCGCTCCTTTCCTCCCGAGAGCTGCTATGTGACCATACAGTACTGTACAGTCACATGTGGGGTATTGCCATATTTAGAAGAAATTATGTAACACATTATGAGGCCTTTTTACCTATTTCCCCTTGTAAAAATTGAAATTTGGGGTTAAAACAAAATTTTACTGGTGAAAATGTAATTATTTTTTATCACCACCAAATAGTATAAAATTTGGTGAAACACCAGTGGTATCAGAATTAAAATTGCTCACTACACCCTTAGATGAATTTCTTGAGAACACGTCTGAAAGCTAATCCAGCTAAATTGGTGCTCCAAAATTTAAATGGTGATTTTTCCCTTCCGAGCCTTGCTGTGCACCCAAACAATAGTTTTCTAATACATATAGGTGATTGGTTTACTCAGCAGTAATTGCACAACAAATTGTACTGCCCATTTTCTCCTATTACTGTTGTGAAAATAACAAAATTGAGGTTAAAAAACTATTTTGAGAGAAAAATGTATTTTCACAGCTTAATGTTATAAAATTCTGTAAATTTAAGCAACTGAGGGTTTAAGGTGCTCACCACAACTCCTTGAGGATCTAGTTTCCAAAATGGGGTCACTTGTTGGGGGTTTCCACTGTTTAGGCACCTCAGGGGCTCTACAAATACGACATGGTGTACGCTATCTATTTCAGCTAATTTTGTGCTCCAAAAGTCAAATGGTGCTTCTTCCCTTCTGAGCCCTGCACATAAACAGTAGTTTTTCCCCACATATGTGGTATTGGTGTACTCAAGGAAAATTGCACAATATATTATATGGTCCATTTTCTCCGGTTACCCTTATGAAAATGAAAAGTTTGTGGCTAAAGCAATAATATTGTGGAAAAAAAAAAATCACATTTTCATTTTTTTTCCTTACACATTGCTTTAATTTATGTTAAACACCGAAAGGATTAATAAATGTATTGAATTTGGTTTTAAGCACTTTGAGAGGTACAGTTTTTAAAATTGTGTGATTTTTTGAGTATGTTGGGTCATATGGACCCCTCAAAGTCACTTCAAATGTGATGGTGGTCCTTAAAAAAAAAATTGTTTTCTAAATTTTGAAAAAAAAAAAAAAAAACTGCTAAAACTTTTAACCCTTCTAACGCCCTAGCAAAAAGTTATGTTTCAAAAAGGATGCTGATGTAAAGTAGACATGTGGTAAATGTTACCCATTAACAATTCTGTGGTATAACTATTTGGCTTAATGGCTTAAAAATTAACAAAACTCCAAAATGTTGTCATATTTTTGATATTTTCAAAAATAAGGGCAAAGCCTATAGACCAAAATATACCATTAACTTGAAGTACAAAATGTCACAAAACAAAACATTCTCAGAATTAATGTTTCACGTTGAAGCATTCCAGAGTTACCTCATAAAGTCACACTGGTCAGCAATGAAAAGTTTGGGCTCATCTGGATGGTAAAAACAGGCTTCGGTGGGAAGCAGTTAAGTATACTGTGTGTGAATAAGGCACTGAGTCACTTTTTGACAAAGTATTGGTAATAATAAATGTATATCAATTCCCAGTCTGCCCCAAGTAAGCCCTGTAAATATCAATGAAATTTGGCACCAAGAACTTACCGCTATATCCTGTATTTCCGCTTTTTTAACTGATACTTCACGTAAGAGTTGAGATTTGTCCACTTCTAAGGCTTCAACTTTCTGGTTCTGTTGTCCAATCATGATAGTCATAGCTTCAATTTGTTCTCGGAGGGTTATTATCATGTTATCCTTTTCTGCTAAAAGTAGTTTTAGGGTATCGGCATCCCTTTGGATCTCTGTCATTTTCTCATTGTCAGCTTTAGTTTGCTGGACCTCACGTTTTTTGGACTCGGCATATAGACGCAGTTTCTTCAGCTCATCAACCACTCTCTGCAATGACTTATCCTTTTCGGACAGAATATTTCTGGTTTCCATTAAGCTTTTCTCAGTGTGATCCAAACATTGGCTTTTGGCTGTCAGCTCATTTGTGGTTTTCTGCAAAGCATCTTTTATGGACTTCAGCTGGGAAGATGTAGCATTCAGACTTGCGGTTTTCTCCTGAATAGTTCTCAACTTTTTGGATGTTAAAAAATAAATGGGATTATTAATAACTCAAGTTTTATACTATGAAATCACAGCAACTTTTTTTTAATTGATAGTAAAAATGGCAAATACAGTGATCCCTCACCTATTGCAGGAGCTACGTTCTAGAGATCCCAGAGATCGGTGAAAATCCGCAAAGTAGCAGAGTTATATTTACTTTATTATTTACCTGTATTTTTTCAGATAAGATGCACTTTTCCTCCCAAAACGTTTGGAAGGAAAATAAGAGGTGCGTCTTACAAGCCGAATCTTGCTTATCAGGGGGTGGTGGAGAATGGTGACAGAAGGCAGGGGCAATGACGCAGACTGTGGACTGTGCGATGCAAACAGTGAGGCAGGGGCCATCCTGAAAATGTTGGAGGTGTGGGCTTAAAATAATGGTCCCGGGAGTCGGTGCATGCACAGATTGAGCTCTCAGCTCAAGATCTCATCTGCACACGCGCCACCTCCTGCCCATTGATCTCCGAGCAGCGGACTTAAGGAAAATGGTATCGTGATGAGATCTAGGTTCGTCATTAAGCTGATTGCACAATCTGCGCAGACACCATATCTTTGAAGCCAGCACCGCTAACAGTTTCTGGTTGTTGCTGCCAGAACACACAGTGAGCATCCCCCGTAAGACACCACCGGATTATAAGACGAACCCCATGGGGTTTTTTTACCTTTTTTTCCTCTAAATTTGGGGTGCATCTCATAATCTGGTGCGTCTTGTAAAACGAGAAATACCTGCAATACAGTGAAGCCGCAATAAGTGAATCGCGATATAGCAGGGGACGACTGGACCTCCTACAAAGATTCTTTATAAGTACTGTTACAGTTATAAATAGATAAATCAGACAGTTTTTTTTATTGAAGGGTTTCTGCGATAATCAGGACAAAAATAGCACAAGCTAATCACGTGAGAGCGACTGACTTCTGAGTTGTCTTTCGTATCTGAATTTCTGTTTGGATCGCTCTGCAAGAAACTACAAGATCCTAACCTGAAGATCTGTCTTTTTCCTGCATTCTTCATTCGTCATATTTACTACTGCCTGGAGTCTCTCGACCTCAATCCGTCGCTCAATCAGCTCTCTCTGTAGGTTTTCATTAGTCAAACCGTTGACTATTTCCCGATCATATAACTGCTTGTTGTGCTCCTTTTCCAAGTTTAACTGTGTTTCACATGTCTTTAAGGCTTCCTACAAGCGAAATGACCATTTTCAATCTCATCAAGAAAACTTTGGACTATTCACATTAATAATATTTATACTTTCCATGACGGAGATCAGCTCAGCAAAAAATGCAATCGAGTTGACATTAATGGGGGAAGTAGCCACTCAGATGAATGTCATTCTACAACAAGGTTAGAGTTCACCAGAATGGGAGCCATACTAATAAGGCAGCTTTTTGTTTTGGCTCATTGAGGAAGGCCCCAAGTGGAGGACCCCACTATATGACATTTATATGGTGCACTAAAGAGACAACTACTTTAATAATGTAAGACTTTATCATTTAAAATATATTATAGGAATTTTGTCACTAGATTTTTGCCAGACCGAGAGCAACATGATGTAGGGGCAAAGACCACGATTCCAGCGAAATAGAACTTACTGGTTTGCTTAGTCTAGGTTTAGAAAATCACTACTATATCAGCAGGTGATTATTACTAAAGGAGCAACCACTCCCCCACCATTGATTGGCAACTTTCTGGTTATGCACAGTGCACATAGAAAACTTCCAATACATGCTGTAGGTGGAGTCACACAGAGCACAGCATTCAGAGAACTGATAGATCTGCAGAAAATAAGTTTTTTAATCAACAGCAACCAGTAAAGAAAGTGATACATAGCTGGAATCAGGGTTCCTGCCTGGGCAACATAGAGGTTCCATCAAGGATGGGAAGGGAGGGGAAGACCCTAAGAATAGGAAGTGCGGGTTGGGGAACCTCCAGACACTAACCTGTGTCTGAACCCTGAGCTCCCTTAATGTCCCTACACGAGTCCTTCCCCTAGACGCAGTCACGTGCCTAGTCCTAAACTGTCCCTCCACTCATCCTGTAAAGTTCCAAAGCCGGTGAGTGCACTAGAAATCACCACTACTGTAATAAAACACAGGGGAAGGAAGACAAACAGGGGGACATAGACTAAAGGATTTGCTGCCACTTCTGCAGCCAAACACCAGGCTGCGAGAGACTAGAGATCAGCAACTTCACTGTTGCAGCCTAACACAAGGGTTGCAAACGGCACGGCTCCAAGAGCATCCAGAAACCTCTTCCTTCAATGGTGCTCAGTTCAGAATGGAATGAAATTCTATAACCAGTCTCAGGTGATGGAACATGTGAATGTTTAAAGGGAATGGTCACAAAATGGTTGCACCTGAGATTAACTAACGTGAAACTATCAGCAAGGAAACAATATTTAA
The DNA here is from genome assembly GCF_048569485.1 of Anomaloglossus baeobatrachus. Lineage (NCBI taxonomy): Eukaryota > Metazoa > Chordata > Amphibia > Anura > Aromobatidae > Anomaloglossus > Anomaloglossus baeobatrachus. The sequence continues at coordinate 332,550,372 of NC_134353.1, forward strand.
CCCTTACTGCACTAAAATAAAGCACATATGTTTAATATCCAGAGTCTCACAAGGCAATGTGGGATCTCAAACCTGTCACAAGTCTCCGCAGGACAGGAGACCCTCTTGACACTGCCCTTACATTATGTTGCGTTCAGATGAAGTAGCAAAAACCTGGTGACAGATTCCCTTTATTATCTTGGTCTTCAGATAAAAATTAGTTAAAATAGAAAGACAAAATGAGATTCTCTTCTGCCTTCTTACACTTAGGTGAAGGAGTTGACCGCCATACTCTTGCTTGCACAGCGAATGTTCATTTTTCAGGTCCTTTAGTGAACCATTCGCAGATGACAGTTGATGTTTTAGCTCTTCCATCTACAACACAAAATAAAATCTTAATCACATTAATAATAGGTGCTCGACAGATACCTATGAGTAATGAACCTCAGTTTTCAGATCGCAGGTATTCAGCAGGAATCATTTAGGAATACTTATTATTATTATTATTATTAATAATATTAATAATAATAATAATAATTTAAAGGGATTCTGTCACCAGGATAATGTAGGGGCAGAGATCTTGATTCCAGCAGTGTGTCACTTACTGGGCTGCTTAGTGTAGTTTTGATAAAATCACTGATTAATCAGCAGTAGATCATCATTAGAGGACTACTTTGTGTGCTGCCAGATAGTCCAGCATATTCATGAGCTCTATGTTAGGGTACGGTTCCACTTGCATATAGCTTTCAATACGAGAGCATCAGAAGCGATATGCTAACGACCCTCTCCTGCGAGCATCAGCCGGGGGTCATGTGACTGTGATGAGATCTTGCGATCACATCACAGGTGCGGAGAAGAGGGAGGGAACACTTTCTCCCCATCTCCTCCGCTGTCTGTCTCTACGTATATCCCACTGCACTCGGATGACATACAAGTGCAGTGCGATGTCTCACACGCTCCCATAGACTTGCATGGGAGGTGAGTGAGCCGAGACTCACTGCCAAACGCAGGATGTTGTGATGCATTCTGCATGCCGCTATTGGATGAGAAATCAATCACAGATGGACACTGCCCCATAGTTTTGCACTAGAGTGATGTTTAATCGGATTGTACTCGTCGTGCAAAACGCAAGTGGAACCGAGTCCTGACTGCTAGATCTGCAGCAGAGAAAACATTGATTTTATCAAAATCACAGCAAACAGCTCAGTAAGAAGACATCACTGGAATCAAGATCTCTGTCTCTACATTATGCTGGTGACAGAGTTTCTTTAAATTAAAAAAAAAATAAGGGTCTCTGACTGTACAATTATGCTGCTCTCAAAAGGGGGAGCAAAACCTGGTGACAGATTCCCTTTAATATCTATTCCTTTCCTAACATGTACAGCAGATCAGTAGGGGTTAGGTTTCTGAGACCCCAACAATATCTCAAAAAACACACTGCAGCGCACTGTCCAGAAGGCAGAAGCACAGAGTTCAGGCTTATAGACTTTCCATGAGAGCATTTTTGTGTGAACACTGCGTGCAGGAGCTCAGTACTTCTACCATCTGAGCTGAACACTTCAAAACATTTTTTCAGTGACTTATGAGGGTCTCAGAATCCAAACCCCCACCAATCTACTATACAGTGCCATGAAAAAGTATTCATGCTCCATGAACTTTTCCACTGAACTACAGCTATTTTACGAACAAAAATGAACAAAACTTTCTATCAGGTTGTCACAGGGTACAGCACAATCTGGCCTTCCGTGCAGTATTCCAAGTCCCTCTTGGTTCTGGGTCCGCAACTTACAGTGTTGCCTCCAACAGCAAATCAAATCCTAGACACACACTGCACCACACCCACCAGGTACACCAGTGGATGGCGTGAGTGGAATAGAGTAGCCCACCGGGGAGGTCAGGGAGGGGAGGTGAGGAGTGTAGTCAGTCAGTCTGTAGTAAGTCAGTGAGAGGAGAGGAGTGAAGTAGCCCTCGAGCTGTGAGGAGCTCAGAAGAGGTTTGGAGCGGTGGCTCCCAAGAGAAACTGTCTAGGTTGCAGAAGGTGGTCTGGACCTAGAGGAGTCACAGGGGATTGTGGCTAGGTGCCTGGACCTGTCAAGGAGGACTGTCAGCAGCCTGGTCCTATCACCGGTCCGGGACCAAAGGCACGGCGGGGTACACGGACCCTAGGTCGGGGAGAAGCTTCAGGCAACCTGGCAATTAACCTGAGGAGAATGGAGCCTTTATGATCTGTTCCCACCCACTCCAGAATCGGGGCACTAGTGCAATGAGGGGGATAAGGCCTTCCAAACAAGCGATCCAAGAAAATCCCAAGTGTGAGCCCTGAGAGCAGGCTCCCACACCTAGCCACAGTGGGGAGTGGGGCCCGGCAAGTTTCAGACTACTGGGCCACCACGTTGAAGTTAAAACTTTGTGCCAAGAGGCAGGTCACGGATCACCAGGCAACACTGTAGGGGACGGGACCCGGACGAGCTCCCCTCAAGAGGCAGCGATACCCCGAGATTTGGTTTACCCGGCTGTCAACATCTGCTTATTGGCTGAGTGACTACCTGAGTGATCGCTGCATCCCACGGCTCCCCCACAGAGTCTCGGGGCCTTCCACCTACCCGTGGAGAGATATGACACCTGGCTGCCCCACTTCATCACCCCGGGTACTCCCAACGGCAGCGGCGGTATTCCCTAATTACCGTTCACCACGGGTGGCATCACAAACTATACCTCCCCTATAAATAACTCCCCCCTTTTACATTTAGAAGTGGCCCCAAGCCCCCGGGTCCGGAGACCCTCGAGCCACATATCACCACACGGATCCGAGCGGTTCGACCTCTGCAGGGGCGGCACATGAGGAAGGACTAGATATTAAATAAAAATAAAGTGATATGTATCCTTATTGGGGGTTTTTTATAAAGTCAGTTGAATTTTATTTTAAGGCTGACACATTCAAGTAAATCTATACATTTGGTTTCATCTGACATAGACTTCGATTATAAAATGATACCTACAACACTGTCAAGGTATTCTACCATACTTTTAGATGGTAAATAATTTATTTTGTAAACGAGGTGTCTGAGACTCAGTACAATGTTAGATCACATTTATATATTAACCCCATCGTGACCTATGATGTCCAAGATCATGTCCCTCCCTTTGATGCGGGCTCACACAACGAGCCCGTATGTTTCCACACAAATTTTGGCTAATCAGATCAGCCAAGATGTTTAGCTAACAGGTGTGGGTGGATGTTTGAAATACCTGCTACTGTTAACTAGTTAAATCATGCTATCAATCTCTGACAGCAGGATTTAACGCCTGTCGCAAGTTGCACATGATTCCCCACCCCCCATCAGCAGTCGCGTGACATAACCATGGGTTGCCGACCGGTTGTCATGTTAGCGTGGGTTCATCTGATGACCCCTGTGTCAGCCATGACATTCTTGTGAACGCCGGCAGAGTGCTGGTATTCACAGAAGATCAGCGTTTATGCTGTTCAGAGTGTTGATGAAGCATTGCTCTGTACAGCACAAGCGATCAACGTAACGCAGCTTTAAGTCCACTAAGGGGACTAGGAGAAACAATAAAAAGTGGGGAAAAAAGGGAGGAAGAGGAAGAGGAAGAGGAAGAGGAGGAGGAAGAGGAAGAGGAGGAAGAGGAAGAAGAGGAAGAGGAGGAAGATGAAGAGGAAGAGGAAGAGGAGGAGGAGGAGGAGGAGAAGAAATACACATATTTGGTATCATAATGTTCGGAAAAGTGGAAATGTCAGATCAATTAAAAGATAAATAAATTAATCTGACCGGTAAAGGGCGTAACAAGAAAAGAAAATAGAAAAATGCCAGAATTACATTTTTTTTGGTTGCAGCAACATTGCAATAATGCAATAACAGTCGATTATAATATCGCATCTACCAAAAAAATGGTAGAATTATAATTGTCAGCTCCGTCACTGGGCCTCAGATCCTGAAATATGAAAAAATGAGAACACTACAGGTCTTGGAAAATGGCAACAAAAAGCACAATTCTTTTTTTTTTTTTCTTTTTTTACAAATTTTTTTATTTATTTTCCCAACTTTAATAAAAAACTATCCCCAGGTCAGTTTTACCATATAGTGAACATGGTAATAAAAAAAAAAAAATGTTTAATTGAACTTCTTTTGCAATTTCACCAAACTTGGAATATATTTTCCTGTTTTCTAGTACAATATGTGGCAGAATGAATGGTGTCATTCAAAAGTACAACTCGCCCTGCAAAAAACAACCCCTTGTATGACTATACTGATAGACAGATATGGCTCTTGGAAGAAGAGGAGGCAAAAATGAAAATGAAAAATGGAAAATCGACAGGTGGGGGAGGGGTTAATAATATCTTCACAAATTTGATTTTGACAATACAGGTCACATGCTGGATTATGTTCCACATATAATGCAGGTGATTTAGCCCTGCTCAGGCTTTTCCCCAATGAATGTGGGTGGACGCTCTTCTTGCAGAGCATGCATGTTATTTGGACCATTAATACAATATTCTGTGAGCAACTGCTCTTCAGACTGTCCATATAGGAGACAAAAAAAGCTTAAGGCTATGTGCGCACTAGAAAAGTGATTTTTCTCAAGAAAATGTCTTGAGAAACTTCTGGGAGTTGAAGATTTCCGCACCTGCGGAAAAATCCGCGGGAAAAAACGCATGCGGATTTGCCGCAGATTTGCCGCAGGTTGGTCCCTGCAGTTTTGCAATAAATAATATAGATAATCGATAGACAGATAATGGATAGAGGGAAAGATGGATAGATGAATAGATAGATAGATGAGAAAGACCTATATAATGTCCCACCTCCCTGCATTTTCTAAGCTGGCACCCTTTAGTGACTTTCATGTGGCACTAAAGGGTGCTTAGCCTTGTATTTAGCCATAAAATAAATAAATAATAAAAAAAAAACCGACGTGAGGTCCCCCCATTTTTTGTAGCCAGCTAGGGTAAAGCAGACGGCTGCAGCCTGCAGACCACAGCTGGCAGCTTTACCTTGGCTGGTAATCCAAAACAGAGGGCACCCCACGCTGTTATTTTAAATTATATAAATAATTTAAAACAAAAAACGTGCGGTCCCCCCCAAATTGGATCACCAGACAAGGTAAAGCGGACAGCTGTGGTCTGGTATTCTCAGACTGGGGAGGTCCACTGTTATTGGACACTCCCCAGCCTAAAAATAGCAGGCCACAGCCGCCCCAGAAGTGGCGCATCCATTAGACGTGCCAATCCTGGCGCTTCGCCCCAACTCATCCTGTTGCTCTGGTGCGTTGGCAAACGAGGTAATATATGGGGTTGATGCCAGATGTGTAATGTCACCTGGCATCAAGCCCTGGGGTTGGTGAGGTCAGGCGTCTATCAGATACCCGACATCACCAACCCAGTCAGTAAGAAATAAAAAATAGACAACAAAAAAGTTTTATTTGAAAAAACACTCCCCACATTCCCTCTTTCACCAATTTATTGAAAAGAACAATCAATTCCACGTCCGGCGTAATCCAATAAGGGGGGTCCCACGGCGATCCATACCATAGTCGCTGTCCCAGTCAATGAAGAACAGAATGTTCCCCATTGGCTGGGAGAGCAATGCAGTGACCTGAGCTAACATCAATAGCCCAGGTCACTGCAGGGGATGCCGAGCGCTGCCATCAGGAGCATAGATGAGATCATTACCTGCTGTGATCATCTTCTGTACTGCTGACGTCACCGCTGTCACTGACTTCTATGCCCGCCGCGTTGTCATCAGTATCGCGAGAGCCCGTGACGTCACCGCTAGTGACAGTCTTGGGCCGCCCGCGAGACGGGCATAGACAGTAGTGACCGCGGTGACGTCAGGAGGCAGGAGATCGTCACAGCAGGTAATGATCTCACCTCCTGACAGCAGCGATAGTCATCCCTGCGGCTGCCAGCACTGCAGGGTGTCAGTGTCTGCCTGCGCTGCCACGTGACAAGCTGCTGATACTGCGGGCACACACTGACACGCTGCAGTGCAGTGTCAGTGTCTGCCTGTGTCAGTGTCTGCCTGTGCTGCCGCATGACAAGCTGCCGATACTGCGTGCAGACACTGACACAGCAGTGCAGGCAGCCGCGAGGCTGGAGCGGGACACAGACTGCACGGGCACCTGGAGGTCGCATGGAAGTGCTTCTGTGCGGCGTCCAGGGAATGTGACGTGTGTGTTTACTCTCTCCGCTTCCTCTTCCTGGCATAATGACATTGCTTCCTGCAAAACCGCAGGCAGCGATGAGCATTACCGCAGGTAAATCGCGGCTATACCGGGGGTATACCGCACATCATTTGCTACCTGCGGTATACCCCCGGAATTTCACGATTACATTACAGTGAATGGAGTGAAAGTTTCTCGAGAAAATTTTCTCAAGAAATTTTCTTGAGAAAAATCCGCAGCGTGCGCACAGCTATTTTTTTTTTCACATAGGTTTTGCTGGGAAATGTCTGCACAAAGATATCAAATCTTTCTCAAGAAATTTCCGCAGCAAATCCGCGGGTAAATCCGCGGGTAAAACGGCCTAGTGCGCACATAGCCTAAGATGGGAAAATCAGGCACAACCTTGGAAGAAGGGGCTGAGCTGTATATAAGTCAGACCTAGAACAGCAGATCAGGGAAGGTCTATGCTTTATAATAACCAATACCAAATACAGTCAGGTATACAGCTATGTATTTAGGAGCATGCAGTTTTATATCATCAAGTCAGGATCAAGGACTAAACTAATATTTCAACAATGTAAATAAAAATGAACCAAAACTAAAAACGAATGACAAATAGTGTGGGTCAGAGAGCTCCATTGATCCTGATAACAAAAAACTTGCAATCCCCTGGTAGAATGATGCAATATGACTAAAGATAGCAGTGGTTGTCAGGAGAATGAAGGCCTGACGGGTAGAGTTTTGGTCTCCAGCCAAGAGAAAGTAAAGGGCACAGACATAGAGTATACATGACAGATGACTTGTAATGTCAGCAGAGAACATACAAGATTCTGAATACAAAATGACATTTAGCAAGTGTAAAATTAACAAAGCAGGTGCAAGACAGACCACATACACAGTATACAGTGGTGTGAAAAAGTGTTTGACGCCTTCCTAATTTTTTATTCTTTTGCAAGTTTGTCACACTTAAATGTTTCAGATCACCAAACAAATTTAAATATTAGAGAAATATAAACACAAGCAAACACAAAATGCAGTTCAAAAATGAAGGCCTTTATTATTAAGGGAAAAAGAAATCCAAACCCACAGGGCCCTGTGTGAGAAAGTGAATCCCCTCCCCCCTTAAAACATAAATTAACTGAGCTGAGTTCTATTTCCCTAGCCACACCCAGGCCTGATTACTGCCACAACTGTTCTCAAGCAAGAAATTACTTAAATAGGACCTGCCTGACAAAGTGAAGTAGACCAAAAGATCCTCAAAAGTTAGACATCATGCCACAATCCAAAGAAATTCAAAAACAATGAGAAACAAAGTAATTGAGATCTATCAATATGTAAAAGATTACAAAGCCATTTCTAAAGCTTTGGGACTCCAGCGTACCACAATCCATTATCCACAAATGGCAAAAACATGGAACACTGGTGAACCTCCCCAGGAGTGGCCGACTAGCTAAAATTACCCAAAGAGTGCAGCGACGACTCATGAAAGAGGTCACAAAAGACCCCACAACAGCAACCAAAGAACTCCAGACCTCACTTGCCTCAGTGAAGGTCAATGTTCATGACTCCACCATAAGAAACAGACTGGGCAAAAATGACCTGCATGGCAGAGTTCCAAGATGAAAATCACTGCTTAACATAAAGGCTCTTCTCAGTTTTGCCAGAAAACTCCTTGATAATCCCCAAGACTTTTGGTAGAATATTCTGTCGACTGATGAGACAAAAGTTGAACTTCTTGGAAGGTGTATTCCCCATTACATCTGGTGTAGAAGTAACACAGCATTTCAGAAAAGGAACATCATACCAAGAGTAAAATATGGTAGTGTGATGGTCTGGGGCTGAATTGCTGATTCAGGACCTGGAAGACCTGCTGTGGTAAATGAAACCATGAAATCTGCTGTCTACGAAAAAATCCTGAAGGAGAATGTCCGACCATCTATTCGTAAGCTCAAGCTGAAGCGCACTTGGGTTATGCAGCAGGACAATGATCAAAAACAATCCAGCAAGTCCATCTCTGAATAGCTTAAGAAAAACAAAATTAAGACTTTGGAGTTGCCTAGTCAAAGTCCTGACCTTAATCCAATTGAGATGCTGAGCCATGTCCTTAAAAAGGTGGTTCATGCTCGGAAACCCTCCTATGTGGCAATGTGTGCAAAGATGAGAGGGCCAAAAATTCCTCAAGAGCATTGTTAAAGACTTACTGCCAGTTATCGCAAACGCTTGATTGCAGTTGTTGAGGCAGTTAGCATGTTTAGTGGACAATCAGTTTTTCACACAGGGCTCTGTAGGTTTGGACTTCTTTTTCTATTAATAAAGACCTTCATTTATAAACTGCATTTTGTGCACTTGTGTCATCATTGTCTAACATTTACATTTGTTTGGTGATCTAAAACATGTGCATATTATATATATATATATATATATACACATATATATATATATATATATATATATATATATATATATACCCACACATTGCTTGCCATGATGAAAATATCAAAATTAGCTCATATTTATTATTTATCTTGGTCATACTTTTCTCGCCACTACTTGAATACGGATAGGCTGCTGATGTAAACGCCATAAGTTGCTGAGCGCAGTGATAGGTGATGTGACATCACTTCTGTAACCTCTGAACAATCACCAGAGGAACAGACAAAAGGCTGCTTTACACACAGCGACATCGCTAGCGATGTCGCTCGTGATAGCACCCGCCCCCGTCGTTTGTGCGTCAGGGGCAAATCGCTGCCTGTGGCGCACAATATCGCTAGTACCCGTCACAGGAACTTACCTGCCTAACGATGTCCCTGTCGCCAGCGAACTGCCTCTTTTCTAAGGGGGCGGTTCGTGCGGCGTCACAGCGACGTCACACGGCAGGCATCCAATAGAAGCGGAGGGGCGGAGAGCAGCCAAATGAGAGTCACGCCCACCTCATTGCCGGAGGACGCAGGTATGGTGTTGTTTGTCATTCCTGGGGTGTCACACATAGCAATGTGTGCTGCCTCAGGAATGACGAACAACCTACGTCCTGCACCATTAACAATATTTGGGATTTGAACGACGTGTCAACGATCAGGTATTTTTTATCATTAGCGGTCGCTCGTACATCTCACACGCAATGATGTCGCTAACGAGGCCGGATGTGCGTCACGAATTCCGGGACCCCAACGACATCTCATTAGCGATGTCGTTGTGTGTAAAGCCCCCTAAAGCCCTGGACTCTGAGAGGTTGAGTATCAACAAGTTTTAATTTGTACAAGCACGCATGTTTTACAAAAAGTTGAATGGGTCAGCTTCATGTATTTCTATGCAGCTGACACGCTCCTGTCAGGAGAGCCCCCAACTTTTCTGGGCATTACAATGCGATGCGGAAGTTTTGCCGAGTTCAGCTGGACTTTAGATAAAGTTCAGTTTGGGACCCGGACACTTGACCTGACCTCCACTGCAAGTTACTGATTGGGCAAAGAACCGAACTGCCCAATTAGAGCCAGTCATAGACAGATTACTTCCAGGGGAGGGAAGGAGGGAAGGCCGGGTTTTCCCATTTTTCTTTTTGTACACACTACAACCAGTAACGCTGTTGTTACCCCCAGTGCGAGCCATTCAAACACTACAAGCAGCTCACACTGGACCGAGCACTGAGTGTCCCGGAGCACAGAGATGCTCATTCAAGTGGTCAGCATACGTAAAGCACCCAAACTCGGACACTTTGTAAAGTCCGTGTTCTGTTTCAACATTGAACACTACCGTTTGGGTTCGCTTATCTCTACTTGTGTACTTAGTAGGCTAAAGGAGCTTTCTGGAAACAGAAACAAAAAAAAATAAAAACTAATCTGACTGTCCTCGTAACGTAATAAGTCATTTGTTTACCTAATGTACCAGTTGGATTTTGTGAATTTTATTTTGCACTCATCTTTTTACAGGGCCTTTGTATGTTTATTTGGTAAAGTATTATATTTTGTTACCTTGTCTTTATACGTTTTCTTACAATTTCGCAGGTCACTTTGCAGCTGGGAAACTTTCGATTCCAGACTGGTGATGTGTTCTGCTTGCTTTGTATTTTGATCTCTGATAAGAAAAAAAAAATCATATCAATTGAATATCAATCCCTCACAGGATTTGTTACTTTTATTGTTAAATCTGAATATCTTCAAAGTTCTCTACCTTTTTCCCAAATAAATCTTTAAAGCAGCTTCATTTACTTCATATTGTTTCAATTTTTCTATGTTTTGTACCTTTGCACAAGAAATAACTTTAACCGCTTCCCGACCAATGACATACTAGGTCTGCTGATTTGATGTGCGGCTCATTTTCGATCCATTCGCACCTGTTAAGTCCTCAGATTGCGCTGTCAAACTCTTTGACAGCGCGATTTAAAAGGCCATGGCAGGGATCGCGCTGATCCCCGCCGCCATTGGTGGCCCTGTGACGCGATCATGAGGCGTCAATGTGCTACCATGACAGCGCAGGTCAGATGATGACCCCTGATGTAGTCATGAGTCACTTCCTGTAAAAGCCGGCATGGTGCCGGCGCTCACAGAAACACTTAATTTCTCCTGATAACAGCAATGCTGTAGCCATAAAGTCCCCTAGGAGGACTAATAATATAAATAAAAAATGTTAAAAAAAAGTTTTAAAAAAATATGAAACAATAAAAAACACAAAAAATTTAAAATAACCCCTTTCTTGCCCCATTAAAAATAAAACAATTAAAAAATGTTTTAAAAATACACATATTTGGCATTGTCGCGTTCATAAATGCCCAATTAAAATATAGAATCAATATGATCGGTACACAGCGTCACGATAAAAAAATTCCAAACGCTAAAATTAAGGTTTTTTTGGTCTCCGCTACATTTCATTAAAATGCAATAACTGGTGATCAAAACATCATATCTATGCAATAATAGTATAATTAAAAACCTTGTCTCAAGAAGCAGAAAATAAGCCGTCACTGAGCCCCAGATTCCGAAAAATGAGAACACTATGGGTATCAGAAAATGACGACAAAAGGGCTATTCTTTTTTGGGACAAACTTCTGAATTTTTTTCCACCCCTTAGATAAAAGTAAAAGTATATATGCTTGGTATCTACGAACTGGAATCAACTTGAGGCTTCATATTGACCCCATCAGTTTTACCATATAGTGAACATGGTAAATAAAAAAAAAATACTAACACATTTGTTGAATTGCACTTTGTTTGCAATTTCATCTCACTTGGAATTTTTTTCCCGTTTTCCAATACAATATATGGTAAAATTAATGGTGTCATTCAAAAGTACAACTCGTCCAGCAAAAAAACAAGTCCACATATGGCAATATATATATAGGGGAGAGTTTGGTCACCATATTTGATACTCATAACTGTGCCTGTTGACGTGTTAATATACTAAAAGTGAATGAGCGCAGGAACTAACACCCTTGGGACTAGTCCCAGCGCTCATTAGCATATCATAAAGGATCTTTAGAAATACTTTTCTAAAGATCTCTTTATCTATTCTAGTGTATACAGGGACGGTTTGACAGGAATTGCTAATATACACACAGAACTGATCTAGTTCTGGCTGCATATTGGACATGACAGGTTACCTTTAAAACTGTGATTTTGCAGTTTTTACTTTTAACAACTTTTTATATCTCTTAAAGCACCACTCCAGCATTATTTTTTGTTGCAGCGCTGGAGTGGTGCTTCTAATCTAAGCTGCCTGCACTTAGTCTTAGGGTATGTGCGCACGTTGCTTTTTACCTGCTTTTTTGCTGCTTTTTCTTCTGCGCTGTTTAATGCCAAAATGGATGTGTTCTTCTATTCAAGCAAAGTCTATGGGAATTTGGGTTTCTTGTCCGCACTATGTTGTTCAAAATGCTGCCTTTTTGTTGCAGAACTTTGGTCAAAAACTCAGCTTTGCAGTGCAAAACCCAAATGGCAAAAACAAAAACAGGACAATTGTTTTTGCCATTTGGGTTTTGCACTGCAAAGCTGAGTTTTTGACCAAAGTTCTGCAACAAAAAGGCTGCAGTTTTAACAGCATAGTGCGGACAAGAAACCCAAATTCCCATAGACTTTGCTTGAAAAGCAGAACACAACCATTTTGGCATTAAACGCTGCAGTTGAAAAAGCAGCAAAAAGCAGGTAAAAAGCAACGTGCGGACATAGCCTTATACTTACCAGCTGCCATCTTCACCTTCTCTCACTGCCGCTTTGTTCTTTCCCTCATAGACATTGAGAACTCGTGACCGTTACCACTGACGGCAGTCAGAAGTTACGTTCACAAGATGGCAAAGCGGCACCGACAAACGGTGAAGACAGCGGCGGGTGAGTATAATACTTAGGGCAGGGACTTTACATTAATAGCACCACTCAAGCACTGAAAACAAAAACCACTGGGGTGGTGCTTTAAAACTGTTTTTTCTTTTTTTTTTTTTTTTAGAGTAGTTGCTAATCCCACAATAAGATTTATACATGCGATCCTTTCATCACATTAATAATATACTGTAGTAGTTATATACTACAGTCCATTATCTCCCTGTCAGTGTTTGACAGTTAGCCAATCAGGTCCCATCCCTGGCAGGATCTGATCGACTGAGGGATATAGCAGACAGGGACACAATTGTTAATTGTTAGGTCTCCGTGTTGCCGTAGCAATCATCGGCAACCTTTCTGTGAGCGGGTGAAGATGAGATACCAAAAAGGTGCTATTTCTTTGTCAGATTCCTACCGACAGAGACATTATGAGGGGATAAAAGGAATTTCCCATGAAAAAATTCCTTTTTAAACCATTTTAATAATTAGATCTTGGAATATTAGTTCCACAATTGGATAGGATTAAAAAAAAAAAAAAGTTTTCCTGTGCTGAGATAATCTCATATATGTCCCAGCTATGTACTGTGTAATGGCCGTGTCTGACCGTACAGTATCATGGTCTGATCATACCACATCTCCTAGGCAGGGAACGACACAAAAGAGAATATATATATACACATTACAGCACAGGATCATAGCTGATTTTTTTTTGTGAGGTAAAACATTTTACTGCCTGTTTTTAAAAATAGTTTTACCTCAAAGAAAAATTATTTATGATACCGTTCTGTAATGTCTTTCTACTCTTTGTATTTTCCTCTGCCCAGGAGATGTGGTATGATCAGACCATGTCGCTCTAGTCAGACACATCCATTACACAGTACATAGCAGGGGCACATATATAAGATTATCTCAGCACAGGAGCATTTTTTTTTTAAACATCCAATTATGGATCTTATTATAATTCCAAGATCTATTGACTAAAATAAATTTTGTTTGGTGGAAAACCTGTTGAAAAATGTTGAGATCGGCATTAGGTCCTGCCTCAGCATTTGCAGGAAGAGCATGGTTGGGTTTAAAAGCTGGCTCATGCTGCAGATGACACTGTTACAACCCATGTGCCCGTGCCATTCACCAGACGTAACTGTATGCCTGACTGCTGGAAATGACCTGCAGCCTCGAAGTACTGTTCTGTCATTTTGCAGGAAGGCGTTAAAGGGCACCTTTCAGGTAATTCACACTGCCCACACCTGGAGACAGCATGAATCACAGCCAGGTTTACTACTATCTGTAACGCTCCTGCGTTTCAGGGAAATTTTACTTTGCATTTCCCCAGTTCGCCCTTCCCAGCATCACTGCAGTTGATTGATGTGTATATAGACAGAGACCTCTCAATCTGGACCTTTAGGCTATGTGCGCACGTTGCGTTTTTTCATGCGTTTCCGCAGCGTTTCGAACTGCAACGTTTTAATGCAAAAATGCATACTTTTTGATTTCCAAGCCAAGTCTTTTGTGTCCAAAAACGCTGCGTTTTTTGTGACAAAAATTTGTCAAAATCTCAGCGTTTGAAGAAGAAACATGTCAATTGTTTTGAGTGTTTTGGCAGCGTTTTGGTAACATTGAAGTCAATGAAAATGATCAAAACGCTTCCTAAAACAAATTTCTAGCGTTTTACATGCATTTTTGATGCAAAACGCATGCTTTTTTTTGTCAAAATCAAAGCATGCATTTTTGGCATTATAGTGAGGTCAAGAGGTTTCCTTTTGCCCTCACATCCAGCCCGACTCATAAAAAGAGTCAAACAATAATTTACTTTATTTAGAACATAATTATTAACTCTCAATTATCATTTTCGGAAAATCTTCATTATAGTGTATGATTTAAAGGATTATTTTTTATTTTTTTTTTTCCTAGTGTTTAAATGTTCAAACTTTATTTAGTAGTGTCTTTGTAATGAAAACGCATCCCATTTTAAGCACTGGAAATGCATGTAAAACGCGGTCAAAACTCGTCAAAAACGCAAGAAAAACGCATGCGTATTTCCTGCGTTTATGTGGTGAAAACCAAGTTTGACAATGACAAATTTTCCCAGAGGATGCGTTCATTTCTGCAAGGTACTGAACGCAACGTGCGCACATAGCCTTAGGGTTCACTCACATGGATACATAAATCAGACACGCGCAATTTGATAAAAAAAAGGAATTGTACTCAGACCAATGTTAGTCAATGTGGTGGTTCAGATCTGCTTTTTCTTTTTGTCAGCTGTATTCGGCATGACAAAAAAATTGCAGCATGCTGAGATTTGACTCCGAAATCAGTACAGTGCAAAAAAAAAAAAATAAAAAAATAAAAAAAATTGGATGCCATGCAGACCATCAGTGTGGCATCCAATTTTTACAGCTACATTACAATTCTGTAAGATGGGAAACTGTAAATGGTCCTATAAGAGGTTAATAATGACAAGTGAGAGAAAATCATTCTCACTTTGCTGGATGAGAATGGGACTAATTTTTTATAGGCTTGTATGATCCCACCCCTATGGCATGTATTTTATCGTTTGAAACGACAGAGGGTTACAAAGAATAATATACAGTTATGTCCAAATATGTGAGCGCAGATGCACTGCCAGCACTCACACAGCTCTGACAACACGCACAGTCAAAGCAGAATAATCTCAGACAGCTGTCTGATAGCATGCATGTGTCTGCAATCACTGCACACGCTTCCCAGCATTCTGGATCATCCACATGCTGTCAGACCTGTGTGAGCACGGGGAGTGTGTCTACAGTCACTGCACACGGTTCCCAGCTTTATAGATCCTGCTCACTCTCAGAGCTGATCTTCCGCACGCTGTCAGACCGGTGTGAGCACAGGAAGTGTGTCTGCAATCACTGCACACACTCCTCAGTATTCTGGATCTTCCGCACGCTATCAGACCTGTGTGAGCGCGGGGACTATGTTTGAAATCACTGCACACGCTTCCCAACATTCTGGATCTTCCACGCGTTACCAGGAGCTGTGTGAGTACGAGGAGTATGTTTGCAATCACTGCACATGCTTCCCAGCATTCTGGATCTTCCGCACGCTGTCAGACCTGTGGGAGCATGGGGAGTGTGTCTGCTATCACTGCACACATTCCCCAACATTCTGTATGTTCCGCTTACTGTCAGAGCTGTGTGAGCACAGGAAGTGTGTCTGCAATCACTGCACACACTCCTCAGTATTCTGGAGCTTCCACACGCTATCAGACCTGTGTGAGTGCGGGGAGTATGTTTGCAATCACTGCACATGCTTCCCAGCATTCTGGATCTTCCGCACGCTGTCAGACCGGTGTGAGCATGGGGAGTGTGTCTGCTATCACTGCACACATTCCCCAGCATTCTGTATCTTCCGCTTGCTGTCAGAGCTGTGTGAGTGGGGGGAGTGTGTCTACAATCACTGAACATGCTCCTCAGTATTCTGGCTCTTCCGCACACTGTCAGACCTGTGTGAGCACAGAGTGTGTCTGCAATTGTGACGCCCTGGACTAGCCAAGTAGTCACAGATAGCGCCCCGCACAACACCTGTCCCCTAAAAAGGTGTCATCAGCCAACCATTAAAACCTAGTCTCCTCTCTCAGTGCTTGATGGACACACCAGGGGCAGAGCCAGGCAGTTGGCCACGCCCACCGAGGAATCCAGAGGGCCTGAGGCAGGAGAAACACAGTGAGTTCTAAACAGTCAGTTCTAAAGAGTCAGTGGTAGTAAGAGTCAGTGAGTGGAGGAGGTCAGGCCTGTAGGGCAGGCTGTAGCAGACTGACAGGTACCAGGGTAGGAGCCCGGGCACCTTTGGCTAGGAGGCAAGCGGTGGCCTCAGCCTGCAGGAGCCGGGAAGACGGCTCGGTGGAACCGTGGTGGACCGGGACAGGGTAGTGGCCCGCCGGTACCGACTCGGAAACCGGAGCACAAATGGGGGTACTCAGACCCTGAAATGAGGTCCAGAAGCCACTGGACCGAGTTAATTAACTGATTACGGTGTGGACTATAGGTCCTTTCCCACCAAAAGTCCCGACTGAAGACAACAGCCCAACGAGGGGGATAGAAAGCCACCGCACAGGCAGAGGAGATCCCACGGGCCAGCGTCTGTGGGCAAAGAGCTCTTCCGACATCCACAGATACACAACTCGGTGCAGGAAAAAGGCAGAGACCACCAACCGGGTGGGGGACCCGACTCAGCCGGCTGCGGGCACCGACCACCATCAACTTGTTTTACCAGAGACTTGTGTGCATTACTAATCATGAGTACAACAGTGCCCTCCGGCTGCGCACCTCCCTGCACCGTCCAACCACACAACACCCCAACGGGTCCCGGGGCCATCATCCCTGCCCACGGAGAGGTTAACATCTTGCTGCATAAACATCTCCCCTGGGTGCCCCGTAACTGCAGCGGTGGTGTCTACCTTCACCACATCCCGTGGGTGGCGTCACGAACTTAACCACGGCTCCGGCCGTACACCTATGTCCCCTAAACCGCTAGCCCCCCCTTTCAGATCGATCCGGGTCCGGAGACGCTCGAGCCACCCACCAGCGAGCCCGGATCCGAGCGGCTTGGCTGCAGCCGAGCGTGGGGCGGTACACAATCACTGCACACGCCCCACAGCATTCTGGATCTTCCGCACACTGTCAGTACTGTGAGAGCACAGGCAGTGTGTCTGCAATCACTGCACAGGCTTCCCAGCACTCTGGATCTTCCGCATGCTGTCAGACCTGTGTGAGCACGGAGAGTGTGTCTGCAATCACTGTACATGCTCCTCAGTATTCTGGATCTTCCGCATGCTGTCAGACCTGTGTGAGCACGGAGAGTGTGTCTGCAATCACTGTACATGCTCCTCAGTATTCTGGATCTTCCGCACACTGTCAGACCTGTGTGAGCACGGAGAGAGTGTCTGCAATCACTGCACACGCTCCTCAGTATTCTGGATTTTTACATGCTGTCAAACCCGTGTGAGTTCAGGAAACGTCTCACTCATGCTCTATACAGCTTGGGGAGTATTTTTTTAGAATGAAAAGAACTGTGCAAGTGCAGCCTCTGTGATGGACAAATAAAACTCATTAACATAACACCATTGGGCCTATTCCAGAAGATGAAAGGTGGTTATTTTTTGGAATGGAACATAATTTTTACAAGCTGTAAACTACAAAAATATTTATTTACACATTTTTCTGCTCAATTAAATGTATCTGTTATGATGGGAATACCCCTTAAAGCAGTAAAATCCACAAACAAGCAATAATAACTGAAGTCAGCTGCAGCAAATGTCAGCAAAGAATCACAAAGGTGGAAATCCAGCGTTTGGAGACGTCCATGGCTTCCAGACTTCAGGCAGTCATTGCCTGCAAAGGATTCTATACAAAGTATTAAAAATAAATATTTTTTTTTATGGCAAAATAAATTTGTCCAATTTCTTTTGAGCCCCTGAAATGAGGAGGCTTTGTAGAAAAATGGCTGCAATTCCTAAATGTTTTATAGGATATTTTTGCTCATCCCCTTTCATTAAACCTGAAAGCATACACTTCAATTGTATCTCAGTTGTTCAATTTTTAATAAAAAATAGTGGCATAAAGACCTCAAATCACAAAGATTCAGTTATTGTCCATATATTTCTGGACCTTACTATATACCTCCCGACAAACAACCTGACAAAAGCAGAACTTTTAATTTTCATTCATTTAATACTGCTGGCTAACATATACTATGAATAACATTGGTTTGCAATACAAGCAATATTTTTTTTATTTGTCAGTAGTTATGTATGATTTTATAATAAGTGTTTGACATAAATGATGACGTAAAACCCATTTGACTGGAAGCCTAGACTTACTGAGATGTTTCCAGCCGAGTCTGGATACTCTGTGCAAGGCTTCTGACAGCAGCCATTTCAGTGACCAACAGCGCCCTCTCCTGTTCATGTTCATTAACTAAATTGTCATAACTGATCAAAAAAGAAGAAAATAAAAAGAACTCAAATAAACGCAAACCGCACATTAAACATTATTACTAAGCCGGTGTAGGCCTCTCAGTGTTGAGCGTTATGCTCCAAGTGAACATGTCAGCATTTATTTAACTGTAATGTCAAAATAGCTATTAAAAAGGGTCCTTCAACGCCTAAATGGGTTTATATTTTTTTGTCAACTCTCTGTACAAAATCATTGTCCACATATTAAAAATAATAAAATCAGCTCAGTTAAAGGGTTCATGGGGACTTAAAGGGATTGTTCCTTTGTTGTAACTGAATTTCACCGGCTGCAGGGTATTTTGAATAAACAAACCATGCTGTGCTTACCTTCCACAGGTCTATTAGGGAGTGTCTGCTGCTATTCCCACTGTCTGAAATTGGCTGGGGTGCTGACATGATGTTCATAGGACAGCAACCAATCAGTATTAACGAGGACACACCCTTCATAGCTGCTGAGCACACTGATTGGCAACTGCACTGTCATTGGGACATCATTGCTGCAACCAATGCCAGAGCAGGAGCACAGAGACGCACAGGTGGACCTGAAAAGGTGAGTACAGATGTCTTTATAATAACCTGCACCTGGGGACATTCATTTTCTGAAAGAGAACAACTCCTTTCAATATTGATGGACTTTCCTCCAGATAAATTAGGTCATTTTACACAAGCACAGTGGCATCTGTGTTTGCAGCTGTTCCTGATGATGAAGATTGTACCATTTGGGTTAATTGGACACAATCCAGCTGCCTGGAGCTGTATTGGTTTTTGCAACTCAGTCAAATGTCTGTAGTTGGGATTGAGCTGGATATAGTCCTGTTTTTATAACTTAATGAAAAACAGTAAAACTCACCTTTCCTGCAGCTGCTTCAGACTTGCCTCTTTATCTTTTAATTCCCCTTTCATAAAATTAAGTTGATCTTCTGCCTATAATAAAAAGTAGATGCTTTGGAGTTCAAGAAATAAAGACTTTAGTTGAATTGTACAGGTTTGGCCTTATACATATCTGAAAATAGGAGGATAAAGAAATCCCAAACACTGAGGTTCAACAACACTCTCCTTACTGATTCCATCCCCAAGATCCCTGGTTCCCCGCCGGTCTCTACTTCTAGCTGCAGAGACATATGAAGCTGCAGCTCATTACAGGCTGTAGTCGGTTACAACAGCAACCAGTGATCAGCGGCAGTGGTCATCATTGCTCTTCATTGCTCCTCAGTGTTGCAGGAGGATGGGACATCTTCACAATAGGAGTGTTGAAGTGTACAGTGAGTAGGGTGCGGTTTAGTTTTTTCTTTTCACTCATTTCCAATATTAAAAAAAACCCTTTTAAATACAAGTAAGGCTAGACTCACACTTATTCAATGCACTACATCTGGGATGTCCATTGGAATCCTTGAAAAAAATATATTCTATAGAACCCAAAGAGAGCAATTTTCTTGAAATAAGCCAACAAATTTGTTGTGGACACTGCTTGGCCTCTGTCGTGGCAGTATTCATCTTTTACAGACATGCCCAAAAATGCAGTTAACCTGTCAGAATACAGTTTTTTGGGAATTCCGTCGTAAACCCAAACATACATCCTAGTCTTCTAGTTCTTTATATTGTCTCATTCAGTAATGGCTTTTTCCTATATATAAGAATATATCACACACATTATATACATATATTATTATTATTTTCACACACACACACACACACACACACACACACACACACACACACTTGTATACAGTCATGGCCAAAAGTTTTGAGAATGCTACAAATATTAATTTTTACAAAGTCTACTGCTTAAGTTTTTCTAATGGCAATTTGCATATACTCCAGAATGTCATAAAGAGTGATCAGCTTAACAGCAATTACTTGCAAAGTCAATATTGGCTAAG
This sequence comes from Anomaloglossus baeobatrachus, assembly GCF_048569485.1. Lineage (NCBI taxonomy): Eukaryota > Metazoa > Chordata > Amphibia > Anura > Aromobatidae > Anomaloglossus > Anomaloglossus baeobatrachus. Next base: position 332,570,702 of record NC_134353.1, read on the forward strand.
AAAATGAACTTTAACCCCCAAAACACATTTCAACATCATTGCATTCCTGCCTTAAAAGGAGCAGCTAACATTGTTTTAGTGAGTGTTCCATTAACACAGGTGTGGGAGTTGATGAGGACAGGGCTGGCGATCAGTCATGATTAAGTAAGAATGACACCACTGGACACTTTAAAAGGAGGCTGGTGCTTGGTATCATTGTTTCTCTTCAGTTAACCATGGTTATCTCTAAAGAAACACGTGCAGCCATCTTTGCTCTGCACAAAAATGGCCTAACAGGGAAGAGTATCACAGCTACAAAGATTGCACCTCAGTCAACAATCTATCGCATCATCAAGAACTTCAAGGAGAGAGCTTCCATTGTTGCCAAAAAGGCTCCAGGGCGCCCAAGAAGGACCAGCAAACTCCAGGACCGTATCTTAAAATTGTTTCAGCTGCGGGATCGGACTACCAGCAGTGCCGAGCTAGCACAGCAATGGCAGCAGGCTGGTGTGAGTGCTTCTGCACGCACTGTGAGGCGGAGACTGCTTGAGCAAGGCCTGGTTTCAAGGAGGGCAGCAAAGAAGCCACTTCTATCCAGAAAAAACATCAGGGACCGACTGATATTCTGCAAAAGGTACAGGGAGTAGACTGCTAAGGACTGGGGTAAAGTCATTTTCTCAGATGAATCCCCTTTTCGATTGTTTGGGACATCTGGAAAACAGCTTATTAGGAGAAGAAGAGGTGAGTGCTACCACCAGACTTGTCTCCTGCCAACTGTTAAGCATCCTGAAACGATTCATGTGTGGGGTAATTGCTTCTCAGCCAAGGGAATCGGCTCACTCAGAGTCTTGCCTAAAAACACAGCCATGAATAAAGAATGGTACCAGAATGTCCTCCAAGAGCAACTTCTCCCAACTGTCCAAGAGCAGTTTGGTGCCCAACAATGCCTTTTCCAGCATGATGGAGCACCTTGCCATAAAGCAAAGGTGATCACTAAATGGCTCATGGAACAAAACATAGAGATTTTGGGTCCATGGCCTGGAAACTCCCCAGATCTTAATCCCATTGACAACTTGTGGGCAATCATCAAGAGACGGGTGGACAAACAAAAACCAACAAATTCTGGCAAAATGCAAGCATTGCTTATGCAAGAATGGACAGCTATCAGTCAGGATTTCAGGGAGAATTGCAGAGGTCCTGAAGAAGAAGGGTCAACACTGCAAATATTGACTTGCTGCAATAACTCATTCTAACTGTCAATATAACCTTTTGGTAGTCATAACATGATTGCAATTATATTTCTGTATGTGATGTAAACAGCAGACAAACACAATTAAAAACCAGAGGGCAACAGATCATGTGAAAATATAATTTTGGTGTCATTCTCAAAACTTTTGGCCATGACTGTATATGTAGTAAAATATGCAAACTAGGAAGACAGAGAGAAAAAAAAAATACTTACAGGCTCTATTTTTGACTTGAGAAAAGACACCTCATCAGAAAGCTCCTGAAGTGTTTGGACTAGAACAATGCCAAGATTACTGAGGTCAAAGTTGTCTTCCACTCTCTTGTTCGACTTCTCATTGAAAATTAAGATGGCTTTTTGGGTATCTTGGAGTATTTGATCCTGTTTCTGTAATTTCTCTTTCAAAAGTTCAGTGTAAACCCGTGCCTGTTTCAGCATCTCCTCCTGAATCACATTAGTGCTCTCTAGTTTTTGCACTTTAAGATCAAGCTTAATTCCTTTTTCTTGGCTAATTGAACCTTTTTGTCTGGATTAAATAATTATAAAATTAAACAAAAATATTCATACAATAAAATATTTTCAACATTTTAATTTATTTTCGTTAAAGACTAGCCATTTTAAAACTAAAGCCATGAGCTGGTTGCCTTTGGTCTGGCTGCGATCAGTTATCAAAGAAGGGCACAATGCATGGCCATACAAACCATTCATGAGCTTATTCTCAATTTTCTAATTGGAGAACCCCACAGTGGTGAAACATGTTTTTATGAGGGTATATTGGTCTACGAATGATTTTTTTTCCTTACATATGCTTAAATTGGCAGGCAATAGCTTTGTAGAAATGGTCCCCAAGCAGAGTCATCTCAACTTATACCAATACTCCAAACATATCCGAACATAGTAAGTAATCGTCATGTAGCAGTAGCTGGAGAGCAATGGGTTGGAGCCCAATATCTTATAGTGAATCATGAATCACTGAAGAGAACAAATTTAACACTAAATCTTGTAGGACCTAGGTTTGTTTAAAAACATATCCACAGATCCATTCAACTCCACCACAGGTCAAGCAGTGGACAAGGCCATATCATCACCTACATATAACTGCTGATCTAGCATCATCCATAGCCCTGCTTAGTGATACCTTTCTAAACAACCAACGATTAAAAGGACATATTTCCTGAGGAAGCGGTCACCACAACAATTAGGCCTCCAGTCATGCATTTCAACCTACAGAACAATAGATCATGTGATTTACTAAATACTAAGTTATTAATTTCCCATGTCCTCTCACTCATAGGTAATAATTCACAGTGAGTGTGCATGTATACAGCACATGCTAAAAAAGTATTCAGATCTACTAATATAATGGCGCTTCTGTGGCACCCTGTACCTAGTCGCCACAGATAATAACTACATGTATACTTCAATCTGTATAACATGTATTGTTAACTTTAATGAGATATGGTTTTCTCTGCTGTTTCCCACAAAACACATGTTTGCCCACACTCCCTTACTAGGGCTGTTCTCTTGAGATAAAACCAACTCTTGAGTGAGAGTCCTAGAAGGAGATAGGGAAAGAGCTTAGGTCTGAGGTAAAATTTCAGTCAGGGTCTGTCGGTGTGTGAGGTGAAGAGAGGAATGTAACATGGAGACAGTCCTGTGCTGAGGTAACTGCTAAAACCTCTGGAGGGGCCAGCAACACATTGGCAGGGTATCAGTCCCTAGGCCACCAGGACTTTCCAAGGTCAGTTGCAAACTGAGAGACTTCTACTAGCATTTTTATGAGGAACAGTGAATTTCCTCGGAGCACAGTGGCGCGTGTGAGTCTGGAAACTTCTAGAAGAAAAAATTAGTTTTCCTTTAGGATTCAAGTCACCTGTTCACCAGAAGGGATTACAAATCTGAATTGTTCTTGTTTTGGAAATACCAGGATACCAAGATACCGGTTCCCAGGTAGGGAAATAGTAGCAGAGGAAGAGTACACTATCAACATAAAGCCGAGAAGCCAACTCTCATCAGGGCAGGAAGTACTCCCATCATTGGATGCTGTGATAAATGTTCTGCAGAGTTGCAGTAAAAGGTAAAAGCTCCCTGTCCTGTCTCTGGCTGAATTATTTTCTGCTGCAACATCTCTACCTCAACACATCCCCCAGGATTCAGCTCTAGTTGGGGTGGCGAGAGGAAGATCCTCTGGCACTGCGCATCACCACCTATCTCCTGGGAACCTTCAGCAGTGCCCAGCCATATCAAAGCCAAATATCCAAACTGGCATCACAAAGTCTTTATTTTATCCCCCCCCTTTAAAATATTATTTTTACCCCCATTACAAAAGCTCGTGCCCGCTACATATACATCGCCACTCGGACCCACCACCGTGACACCAGAGGTCATTAGCATTCTGATCAATTGAGCTCTTTGACACCATACCAAACAAGAGAACAAAGGAAATCAAGTCTCCTGATATAATTTCCCTCACAGACACACATAAAATGAATGGATTATGTTGTTTCCTGTTCATAATAAATTACTGAGAGCAACGATGGGCAAAAAATAAAAATGTAAAAGAGTATCGGGGATTAAAGGGTTATTCCCATCTCCAAGATCCTATCCCAATATGTAGTAGGTGTAACAATAATAATACTGTCATATAAATCAAATAGAAAACCAGTTTTAAATGCCGCGCTAAAAACCACAGATGCTGTAGATAAAGAGATTTCCTTTATTTCACAGTTCTACGCGTTTCAGAGACATCTCCGTCTCCTTCCTCAGGAAAAGAAATCCTATTCAAACATATTCGAATATGATTTCTTTTCCTGAGGAAGGAGACGGAGATGTCTCTGAAACGCGTAGAACTGTGAAATAAAGGAAATCTCTTTATCTACAGCATCTGTGTTTTTTAGCGCGGCATTTAAAACCGGTTTTCTATTTGATTTATATGATAACCTGCTTTCCGGGGCCGCTGCTAAACCACATAAAACCACTCACATGCGATCATAGGGGGTTGTGACTGGCACAACCCTACCAGGTGAGTGTATCTCTTTCTGTCCTGTCTCTCTACCCTCATACCGGGTAAGACCCTATTGCGCTTTTTCCCCCCTACAGCTTAATAATATTACTGTATTAGCAAATACCTCCAATTAGAAATGTAGTATAGTTCTCCTGATATAACCATGTCTCTTACCTCATGTGCAGGGCATTGCAGCTAAGGTATCCATGGTTATGTCCATTCAGATAGTTAGTTGCATGTGGTCATAATCATGGATACCTTAGCTACAATGCCCTGCACATGGAGTAAGAGAGATGGCTATATCAGGAGAACTATATTACAGGTCTAATTAAAGTGATTTGCTAATATTATTATTATTACACCTACTACATACTGGGATAGGATCTTGGAGATAGGAATATCCCTTTAACTAAAATTTACACAAGTAGATAATTGGGAACTCAACATTAATTGCCAATTAAACAAGGCAGCAAACAGAACACTCATTTTTCAGGTGATCAGTTACCGTATTTTTCGCTTTATAAGACGCACCTGATTATAAGACGCACCCCCAAATTTGGTAAATGAACAAAAAAATATTTGTTTTAATAAATGGGGTCCGTCTTATAATGCCAGTGTCCGTCTAACAAATCATATAGGGTATATGTCCCTCATAGCCCCCCATCCTAAAATTAGCCCCCTTAATCTGGATATGGCCCCCTTATATTGAATATAGCCCCCCAGTGATGCCACACGGCCCCCTGTGGCTGGCACACGGCCCCTATTGCTGTCCATGGCCCCCTGTGGCTGGCACATGGCCCCTATTGCTGCCCATTGCCCCCTGTGGCTGGCACACATCCAATATTGCTGCCCATGGCCCCTGTGGCTGGCACACGGCCCCTATTGCTGCCCATGGCCCCCTGTGGCTGGCACACAGCCCCTATTCCTGTCCATGGCCCCCTGTGGCTGGCACACAGCCCCTATTCCTGTCCATGGCCCCCTGTGGCTGGCATACAGTCCCTATTCCTGTCCATGGCTCCCTGTGGCTGGCACACAGCCCCTATTGCTGCCCATGGCCCCCTGTGGCTGGCACACAGCCCCTATTGCTGCCCATGGCCCCCTGTGGCTGGCACACGGCCCCTATTGCTGCCCATGGCTCCCTGTGGCTGGCACATGTCCCATATTGCTGCCCATGGCCCCCTGTTGCTGACACACAGCCCCTATTGCTGCCCATGGCCCCTGTGGCTGGCACACAGCCCCTATTGCTGCCCATGGCCCAATGTGGCTGGCACATGGCCCCTGTGCTGCCCATGGCCCCCTGTGGATGGTACATATCACCTTGTGTTTGATATGGCCCCCATGCTGCTGCTTATAGTAAAATAAACTCTTTCCTTACCTTCTCCAGTGCTGTCCTCCCTCGTGTCTCCCTCCGTGATGCTGATCTCCTGCACTTCCTGGTTCTCAGTGCCGGTCATGTGATCGGCACAGCAGAGTGACATCTCTGCGTGCCTGATCACAGCGGCAGGAGGGAGACACCGGGAGACACGCTGGAGGAGGTAAGTAAAATGTTTTTTATTTTACTACGGACAGCAGAATGGGGGCCATATCTAACTTGGGGGGGGGGGCAGGCATGTGCCATCAAAGGGGGGCACAGACACATATAATATGTGCTGCTCCCCCAGCTCGTCACCGCGGTGCGGTATCAGCACCACTGTGATGGACAGCGGCAGTGTATATTATATGAGCGGGAGATCTCCCGCTGCAGCCTTCACCAGCCTCTACCAGCCTCCCTCAGCCTCCAGCACCGCTCCAGAGCTGCCCCCACCTCCCCTGGACACCGCAGTATATAATCTGTATATTCGGATTGTAAGACGCACCCCGTACTTTCCCCCAAAATTTGGGGGAACAAAGGTGCGTCTTATAAAGCGAAAAATATGGTAATTTATATGGGCAAAAAAAAAAATCATTGTTATCGGCAGCACATATAACAACAAGATACGGTACAGGGACCGAATAATTGTATTACCAATCACTTTGCCCTCATCATTATTGTATAAAGTAGTCGATGGACGCTTGTTGACAGGCCAAAATCAGCACCATAACATTATCCCCATTAATTGATTTGATAGAGTTATACATATACATAAGATACCCTCATCTTCCTAGATCTGTGTATAGTACAATGTACATGGCTAGAATATACATTGTACAGTGTTAGCTAGTAGTATCCAACTTACCTCATGTACTCCTCTGATGTTCTTCCTCTTATCAGCTCCTGTAGTTTCAGATGGATTCCACTAGTTGGCTGGTTTACATGAGGTTGTTTCAGCTTGATCCAAGAGAAAGACAGAATATGATATGTATAATGGGCTTAGTCGGCCTCCACAAACTCCTCACATCATTGTATTCTATATATTATTAATGTTTATGGCCATTATATTTAACATATTAACATGAACAATGAGAATAATAGTTTTTAAACTGTTAGGCTATGTGCGCACAATGCGTACAGTCACTGCAGAAATTTCTGCAGCGATCTGAAGAGCACACGTGCGTTTCAAATCGCTGCAGAAAATGTCCGTAGTGAAAGAAAAAAAAGCCGATTCCATGCGCTCTGACTGCAGCTCCTGCCATAGACAGAGCAGGAGCTGCCGGCAAAGCGCACGGAAGAAGTGACATGTCACTTCTTAGAACGCGCGCTTCGGGCAGCAGCCGAAGCGCTGCGCTCTAACACGCCACGTGCGCACGCCTCCTGCATAATCTTCATAGATTATGCAGGGGACGCAGGACGCATGCAGTTACGCTGCGCTACAAAGCGCAGCATAACTGCATGTAATTACGCAACGTGCGCACATAGCCTTATTCCCAAATTGTGGAAGTGTGATTGATGCTCTTGATAAAAAAATAATTCTGTAAGTTTTATGTTTTTTTTTCATAAATCAATAGTTCACATGAAAATAGTAAACTTTGTAATAAATGTTCTTCCTCCTGAACTGATCATTCATTCCCAATTCAGAGGGTAAAGTTTGTGTTCAGTTAATACACATTTTCTCATTACTGAAATAGGAGATGACAGTTGGTGCGGATAAAATTCAATGGAGAATTGTAACTGTCAATCAGAACTTGCAGAAGAATGTATATGACTTGCCTCTACTCTTTGCAAAGAATCTTAATAGAACTTCTATCTCAGTAATGATAAAATCTTGTCTAATCTGAATACAAACTTTATAGATTTTACCCAAGAATTGAAAGATCAGTCCAGGTGAAGAAAGAAGCACATTTCTCTAACAATATACAGCGGGTATGGAAAGTATTCAGACCCCTTGCCACAATTCTGTCTCTGAGCTCCTTGGGCAGTTCCTTTGACCTCATGATTCTCATTTGGTCTGACATGCACGGTGAGCTGTGAGGTCTTATATAGACAGGTGTGTGCCTTTCCAAATCAAGTCCTATCAGTTTAATTAAACACAGCTGGACTAGTAGAACCATCTCAAGGAGGATCACAAGGAAATGGACAGCATGTGACTTAAATAGGAGTGTCTGAGCATAAGGTCTGAATACTTATGACCATGTGATATTTCAGTTTTTCGTGTTTAATAAATTTGCAAAAAATTCTACATTTCTGTTTTGATCTCACAAGATGGGGTGCAGAGTGTACATTAATGAGACAAAATGAACTTTTTTGAATTTACTAAATGGCTGGAATGAAACAGAGTGAAAAATGTAAAGGGGTCTGAATACTTTCCATACCCACTGTATATTGCAGACTAGCTTATTTTCATGTGTACTATTAATTTATTAAATAACAGTTGACTGTGTCTCTTTAAGGTCCATTTACACTGAATGACTATTGTGAATGAGTATTCCTTCTAGGAATGATAACTGTTCAGTCTATACAAGCTGTCAAACACCTGATGAACAAGCAAAACACTCGTTCATTGGGCAAAATGAGCTTTTATGCAGCACAACAAAAATCATCATTCTCAGCAGCACATCCTCCTGTGTAAACAGGACCATCACCACCAATAACAATGGCAGCCGACGTGCACTGAGGAGCTATTACAGATCGTTCAGTGTGATCGTTGGCCTGCGTGTGTGACCAGGCCACTAAACAACTGCCAATGGTAAAAATCGATCAATGAAAACCCACCTTTACTTGATCAAGTTCTCTGTGTGAATCCTTTATCGGGGTTGTCTGCTCATTGAGTATATTAACAGGACAGCTAGTTCCAGACAGTGTATTCTCCTTTAGACTATATTTTCTAAATAAGTTAGGCTCATCTAAATTCACAGTTTGCCCAGAGTATGAGGAACTTTCTAATGTGAAAGGACGGAGTGGGACTGATGGGAAAAACCTTGGGTGGTCTCCTACTGAACTTGAAGTGGTTGATTCTAAGTAAAGAAATAAAGACAATGGATAGAATTTATAGAACAGTCAAGTTGGTCTCGAAAGATAAACCCCCTTTTCATATAGGCCCTCTAGTTACATACCTCTAGTTGCAATATGATTATTTGTAGTGGTGGACTTCCAGCATTGCTCCCGGTAAGATATTGACAGCTGATTTATAGTGTTTTGTGTAGCTTTTTCCACTTCTTTTTGCAATTTCTGGATTTCTTTTGTTTGTTCTTCCATCTCGGCCCTAGGAAATGAAAGAAAGGTCCAATAAAATAATAATCAATGTTCAAACTATGAGAAAGTAATAAAACTTGTATGGCATTGAAGTGAAAAACTACCGTACTTCTATGTTAGATTCTAGCTCATGCAGAGTATTCTGATTTTTTATGAAAACTAATAAATTTTACGTCACATAAAATTAAGACATTTATATCACTAATAACAATTTACAAGTTTGTAGAAAAAGCTTTGTATTTGTACATATCTTTGTGAATTACTGTACCTTAATGCTCGGAGATCTTTGCAGGCCATTGTCCTCGTGGCATCTGAAAGAGAATACAATAAACATACTGGATAAAAACTGAAGAAATATTGGCCGAACCATCACCTACTCCAAACAGAATTGTGTCTCTTGCTCTCGGTAGAAAGATTGCTGTGCATAGGTGGTCACTTTCTATTTGAGGTGCACAGCAACAGGACACCATGTGATAATGTTATCACTGGGGGTCTTTCTATTTTTAGACTAGACCCCCAGTGATAACATTATCACATGGTGTCCTGTTGCTGTGCTACCAAGTCATAGAAAAATTGGGCTCTTTGTGTTCATCCACCCATCAGGAAGAAAGCGATGAATTATAATCTCTTTCACTAATAGGGCCCGTGTAGGTGGCCTAAGGTGGTATCTCATACCTCAGACTGGCTATATAGGAAAAAATGGGGTAAACGATGGCAATTTTGTTAAAGAAGATATTCCGAATATTTGAAATATTGCTAGGACAAAGAGGCGTAAGTGTTAGTGAAGAGCTCATTAGCAAATTTACCTGAAAATAGGAACTCCTGCCCCAAAGCTGTGCAGGACCGCAACATAGCCCCATTCATGTGAATGATGGCCCCATGGAGTTGTACAATATACTAGCAATGTTGTGTAAGGGTACTTTCACACTTGCGTTGTTTTCCTTCCATTACAATCCGCCCTTTTGTTTCCCATAGACTTGTATGGTTGACGGATTGTACCAAAAGGACCTGCGTTGCTTCCGCTGGGCGACGCTCCGTTGCTTCCGCCCAGCGGGACGAACGCAGCATGTAATGTTGTTTTGAGCAGCGGAATCCTCTGGATTTCACTGCGCCTGCTCTTTTTTTTTTTAAATCAAACTTTATTTTGGCTCGCGGTGGCCGAACGTTCAGCTGAGCGCCCGGCCGTCGGCAAACGACAGCGCTCAGCTGAGCGACCGGCCGCCGGCATGCCCGGCCGCCGGCAAGTCACAGTGCTCAGCTGAGCGCCCACCCGCCGGCATGCCTTGGCGCCGGCAAGTGACAGCGCTCAGCTGATCACCCAGCGGTCGGCTGCAGGGAGCGATCAGCTGATCACCCGGCGGCCGGCTGCAGGGAGCGATCAGCTGATCACCTGGCGGCTGGGAGTGATCAGCTGATCACCCGGCGGCCAGCTGCAGGGAGCGATCAGCTGATCACCCGGCGGCCGGCTTCAGGGAGCAATCAGCTTATCACCCAGTGGCCGGCAAGTGACAGCGCTCAGCTGATCACCCGGCGGTCGGCTGCAGGGAGCAGTGCAGGTTCACAATAGTCTGCCGCTGGTAAAACTGTAAAAAAAAAAAAAAATCAAAACGAATTGCGTTGTTTTGCAGCATCCGTTGCATCCGTTGTGCCACTATATGCAACGCATCCGTTACACAACGCAATGCAACGGATACCGTTCGACGCAAGTGTGAAACTAGCCTAACATAGTTAGAAAAAGACTTCCAAATGAGTTAGATTATACCTAGATATGAGCTGACCTGTTAATGTTCGGTTCAGCAGGTTCAGCTGGACTTTAGATAAAGTTCTGTTCCGGACCAGGACTTGACCTGAACAACACTGGATGTCACTGACTGGGCAGATCGGCTCTCCACACACATACAGTCAGCCATAAGCAGAGCATTTCCGGGTGGCGGGAGGGCAGGGTTTTGATTGGGAAGGGGGGGTTTACTGCACAAACTACATCTGATAACACTGATTTTGCCCCCAATGAGAGCCATTCAAACACTGAAAATGGCTGGCACTTGGCCGAGCACCGAGCGTACCCGAGCACAGCAATGCTCAATTGAGTGGTTAGCACATGTAAAGCACTCGAACTCTGATGCTCACGTTTTTTAAAAGTCCGTGGAAACATCCGAGCGGAAGCATCCAAATGTCTCAAAGATGACTATTACCTTGTATCATAGTAGGTAACACTAATAGACACATAATATCGAAAATGTTTTAATTTTTTTTTTATAAATAAAACCTGATCCAAAACATTTTGATTTATCTTTGTTACACAGGGTCACATGAAAAACACATGAATAAGTATGATTCCATTAAAAGTGGTGATTTGAGTTAACATATTGATATATAAAGTTTTGCTTGTGTTTGTGTATAACTGTCATTTAAGATGATACAGATGTTAAAATATTGTGACTGCCTAAGCGCCAAGCTTCTGCCTCTGTTATTGTCGGCACTTGGTAATATTATTGTTTTGCTCTCAGGAAAATGAGGCTTTTATACAGTGATCTAGGATCTGTGTCTGGCTTTCTATCTAAACATCAAAAAACTGTGATTCATAGAATAGGCAGATCGATTTGTAGAACTCCAGCCTTCTGTCAGCTCAGTAGTCACTGCCTTCTGGACTGGAGGTTCGCGAATCCCTTACATTCTGGGATTGTTGGCACGGCTGTTGATTAGCTGTGCTGGCATGACATCATCATTGTGATGTGACGCACCGATGATGGAGTTTTGAGAATCGATCCACTCATCTTCACTAAAGAGCCATTCAGTTTAATGGGGCAGACCATCACTTTGGCCTCCGTTTGTCCTCTGTACCGGCGGTGTCAGTCTTTTCAGGTTAACATGAAAATATAGTCTACCGAGCTATTGTGTCTTCCTAAAAAAAGATGGACATAGAATTCAAAGAGTGTCCAAATCTGTCCCAGTATTGTAGACGTAAATCCCAATGCAAATAATCAATGTAGAGCACTGTATAAATGTGAATTAGGCCTTAAAGGGGTTCTCCAGGCTTGGGCTGAAAGTCTTCAGTTACCATATGACTGCAAAGAATCAAGAAATGTTGGTGAGCCCTCAACAGTAGCATGGTAGTGATTAGAGTTGAGCAAGTACCTAACTATTCGTACTCGCTATACTCATACCGAATACTGTCGTTCCGAATAGCATGTGCAATGCAAGTCAATGGGGAAAAACTCGCCATGTAACGAGTAACCCGAATTCTGCACTATTCGCTACTCGCACGAATAGTGCAGCATTTGGTTACTCGTTACTTTGCAAGTTTTTCCCCATTGACTTGCATTGCAAATGCTATTCGGAATGAATACGCGAGTATTAGACAGTACTCGTTGCGAGTACGAATAGTTAGGTACTCGTTCAAACCTACTAGTGATCAACATCGAGTTAGAAGAATTCCATGGTAGATCAATAAGGTAAGGTATGGTTTTTATTTTTTATATAATCATGCATGTCTGTGCTTACCATCCAACATTTTGGTCTAATGGACCTTGATCACGGCAGACAGGAGCGTGCAGGAGATAGATGCGTACAGACAAGCACAGACTTTAGAGATGATATATAAAATAAAAACCATATTTTACCTTGATGTGCCATGGGATTCTTCTATCTCTATGTGACTGCAGACTTGTGAAGCCTCACAACACGCACAGTGCACGCTGTCAGGATTCTCCTGGTGCAGGCACAAGGACTTGCAGGCACATGACCACAAGCGATTTTCATACATAGTCACGTCACGACTAGATGTGTACGTCCTCGCTCAATACAAGTTATTGGAATGTGGCCGTATAACATCTAGTTGGAAGTATGCAAATCACGTACTTGCTGTCGCATGACCGCCCGTTCATGGATCCGGAGAATTCTGACAGTGTGACACATGGATCCTGACACATGGAGTGACTGCAGACTTGAGCCTTAAGCCTGGACAACCCCTTTAACAGCAGCGCCGGATCCGTGACATGATGAACACTAGTGTTGCCAATACATCCTAGCCACTATGATGAAGTGGTTTCTGCCATGGTGGCCATCGTCTTTGTACATAAAATATGCTGCTCTATCATATCTGTCATTTTTGACAGACTCTACAATGGAGCAATCAATTGAACTCTGTAGACGCTGTGGATCCCTGCCATTAGAATTGACAGTAATTATATGAGCTGTGCCATGCAGAGAGTACATGGGGAGTGGAGGGGTGGCCTGAGCAGCAGATGGAAGCCATGGGCCAAGATCCCAGCCCTGTGTAACACAAGGGTGCACTGCTGCACAGAAGAAAGCCCCTTCCTCCATATGAGCAGATGCAGGTGCATACATTGCGGAGTGACAGAGATCAGCAGCCCCTGACATTCAGTATTGTCATCATTCCTATAAAATAAGGAGCAGAGAGGACATCACCTGTGCTGGGGCCAGGATCCAGGAGTCCGTGCTGTGTGCGGTGACACACGATCTCCCCCAGCCCCCACTCCATTGTGTTCAGTTGGTTTTGTCCAGGACGCTCTCTCGTGTCCATGGTAACGCACCAAGCCTGCAGCCTGGGCCGCCCATCTCCAGTGTGCTTGCATTGAATGAGCGGAGGAAACTATCCGACTTCTCTCCATGGGCGTTACCATAGTTTATGGAGGGGTGTTCACAGCAGGTGCTGGAGCTGCCCTCTGCCTGATATACTACACATCTCCTTCTCTAGCATCACACAATCAACAAAGAGTTAAAACTGATAGAATAGTACAAGGGAAGAATGTGACACAGATAACAGCGCTTTCTTATTGTCTGTCACAGACTGATACAGTACATGACGGTAATATGAGATCGCATATAATGTGTCATGTCTGACCATCCTACTAAGACACAAGAGTAAAGGGGGCTTTACACGCTGCGACATCGCTAACCATATATCGTCGGGGTCACGTCGTTAGTGCCGCACATCCGGCGCCGGTAGTGACATCGCAGCGTGTGACACCAAGGAGCGACGATCAACGAGCGCAAAAACAGCAAAAATCGTTGATTGTTGACACGTCGCTCATTTCCATAATATCATTGGTGGTGCATGCCGCTGGTTGTTCATCATTCCTGCGGCAGCACACATTTCTATGTGTGACACCGTAGGAACGACGAACATCTCCTTACCTGCGGCCGCCGGCAATGAGGAAGGAAGGAGGTGGGCGGCATGTTCCGGCCGCTCATCTCCGCCCCTCCTCTGCTATTGGACGGCTGCCGTGTGACGCCACAGTGACGTCGCTATGACGCCAAACGCCCCTCCCCCTTGAAGGAGGGATTGTTCGGCGGTCATAGCGACGTCGCTGACAAGGTATATGAGTGTGATGCTGCCGTAGCGATAATGTTCGCTACAACAGCGAGCACCAAATGTCACACGAACGACGGGGGCGGGTGCTACCGCTAGCTATCGCTAGCGATGTCGCAGCATGTAAAGCACCCTTTAGTGGTAATCCAGCACCCGTAGTCCAGTCTTCAGTGAAAATTAAGACATTCTCTATTCGTAAAACATGTTAAAAACATACATATTTAAAATCAGAACAGCCTTACGCGTTTCAGGTCATAGAGACACTTACTCATAGGTAGTACATATACAAATAAAAACACACAATGCTGAAGACAGGAAATGAACAGATGGAACACATTGATTAGGATACGCAATGCAAAATTAACCCATTCTAGAACAAACAATTGAGTTTGAAAACAAGAACGTGATAAGAGACAAAACGTAGGTATGAATACGATTAATTATTATCAATATAAATATCAAAATTATTATGTAACCATTTGTGGTAGACTCACGTTTATAAACAAGACATAATAGAATCTAAAAATATATATGTCTACAAGTACAAAATAAACGTACTAAAGTTATGTTTCATCTTAAATGTGACTGTTTAGATATTTATGCCTATGTAAATTGAAATGACAAGTATATTGCCAAAAAAACAAAAAAACAACAGGAAACTGGCTTATATGAACAGAACAAACCTTCAGCTGCAAGTAGTCATAAGCTATATGCAATACATGCAACTGTAGCAAACCTCCAGCTGTGAGCAGTTGTAGGCAATCTTCAATACATGCAACTATTGCAACTAATTTTTATTTGTATATGTACTACTTATGAGTAAGGGTCTCTATGACCTGAAACGCGTAAGGCTGTTCTGATTTTAAATATGTATGTTTTTAACATGTTTTCTGAATAAAGAATGTCTTAATTTTCACTGAAGACTGGACTATGGGTGTTGGATTATCACTTACTCTTATTTATATTGACTTCTGCAGGGGTGGACCGCCCATTTTCTTCATCCGTGCACCCTAGGTGGTTTGGATCACATGGCTATGATAGGCTGAAATTTACTCCCTTTCACTTGGAATTTGCTCATCCTACTTAGGCGGGCTTTGCACGTTGCGACATCGCAGGCCGATGCTGCGATATCGCACGCGATAGTCCCCGCCCCTGTCGCAGGTACGATATCTTGTGATAGCTGGCGTAGTGATAATTATCGCTACGCCAGCTTCACATGCACTCACCTGCCCTGCAACCGTCGCTCTGGCCGGCGACCCGCCTCCTTCCTAAGGGGGCGGGTCGTGCAGCGTCACAGCGACATCACACGGCAGGCGGCCAATGGCGGCAGAGGAGCGGAGATGAGCAGGATGTAAACATCCCGCCCACCTCCTTCCTTCCGCATAGCCGCTGGCGGCAGGTAAAGTGATGTTCCTCGTTCCTGCGGCTTTACACACAGCGGTGTGTGCAGCCGCAGGAACGAGGAACTACATCGTACCTGTCGCGGCACCGGCATTATGGAAATGTCGGAGCCTGCACCGATGATACGATAACGACGCTTTTGTGCTCGTTCATCGTATCATCTAGGATTTACACACTACGACATCGCAAGTGACGCCGGATGTGTGTCACTTTCGATTTGACCCCACCAACATCGCACCTGCGATATCGTAGTGTGCAAAGCTGCCCTAAGAGTATGACGCTACCACTGGGTTCAGGCTAGTGGCGGACACGAACAAAAGAGGGAACATGTGCAAGACCAGTATATGAGCCCCTCACCCCTTAGGCCACTGTGCAAGACCAGTATATGAGCCCCTCACCCCTTAGGCCACTGTGCAAGACCAGTATATGGGCCCCTCACCTCCTCGGCCCCTGTGCAAGACCAGTATATGGGCCCATCACCTACTGGACCTGTATACAAGACCAGTATATGGGCCCCTTACCTCCTGGGCCCTGTGCAAGACCAGTATATGGGCCCCTCACCTCATGTGCAAGACCAGTATATGGTCCCATCTCCTACTGGACCCCTGTGCAAGACCAGTATATGGGCCCATCACCTACTGGACCTGTATACAAGACCAGTATATGGGCCCCTTACCTCCTGGGCCCTGTGCAAGACCAGTATATGGGCCCCTCACCTCATCTGCAAGACCAATATATGGGCCCATCTCCTACTGGACCCCTGTGCAAGACTAGTATTTGGGCCCTTCACCTCCCATGTGTAAAACCAGTATATGGGCCCCTTAGCCTCTGGGCCACTGTACAAGGCCAGTATGTGGGCTTGTCCCCTACTGGACCCCTGTGCAAGACCACTATATAGGCCCCTTACTCCTGGACTCTGGAACCTGTGCAAGGATAGTATATGGGCCCTTCACCTCCTGTGCAAGACCAGTATATGGGCCTCCTGACCTCCTGGGCCCCTGTGCAAGACCAGTTTATGGGTCCCTTACCTCCTGGGCAGCTGTACTCTTCTTAAGCATTTTTTTTCCTTGTTTTAAACTATCTTTTGGGTGTTGTATTTTAGATGAGTATTTTGCTCCTGAAAAGTAACAGATGCTAATAATAAATTTGCCATATTTCATTATTCAGTGAACACACGCCCTCTCTTTTAGTCCATGTAAAAAGTAAAGAGAGCGTAAGGCCTCATTCAGACATCCGATTTTCTCACTTGTGAGAAAAGGACCAATATTTCGGGCCAGACTTTGATCAGTGGTTCGAGTTTGATCACAGTGGCCACAGTTTTTTTTCCTACGTTTAGAGATTTTTTTTAAAAAAAGAAAAAAAAAGGTTTCTGACAATCTATGAAGATCGGTCCACTCTCTGGTTTTATTTTTTTTCACGGACCCATTGACTTGTATTTTCGATTTTGATCCAACCCTCGGATCAATATCACACATGTCTCCACCATTTACTGTGAACGGAGACATGTGAATAACCCCATAGACTATCACAGATATGAGTGCTATTCCTGAAAAACACAGATAGCACTCGTACAAGAAAATCTGACATCTGAATAGGTCTCATAAACATATATTCTTTCTTAATAAATCTGTCTACATTGATTTCCTTCAAAATAATAGTACAAGCATGTGAGAAACCCCATCCGGTGTTTAGTGGTGAGCCGTTGCATCTCTGCTGATACTAAATCTTGTACACTTTCTGACCTCCTTCCAGGGAATCATTGCTTTGGTACTTCAACGTCTTCATTTATGGATATCTGAGTTTTATTTTTTTGATATACACATCATCCATGTATCTTTCTATTGCTGTGATCAGTGTCATTTCTTCTGTGGAACAGGTGTTCCAAATACCGATGGGACAAGAGTACGGAAATCTCCTGCCAACTTCACAGATCCAACGGTCACCTCCCCTTAAATAATACCATCATTATCAATAAAGAGCAGAAGAGGAAGGTACATCACTTGTAATTAGTTCTCCACTTTACTGTGTAATATATTGTAAGACAATGCCCCCAGCCCCAACCCTAGTCTGTGCCGTTGAAGGAAGCTTCAGTGTTTCCGTAGACAACACTAACCTGCGGGTTGGAAGCCACCCATCTCTAGAGGCATTGCTTTATTAATGAAGGGAGGGTTTACACAAGCACAGGTTTCACACCTGTTTAAATGCTCACCTGGGTACATCTTTCTCCTTTCTACGGCTCCCTTGTGTTCAGCATCTTCTCTTTGTAAGGTGTTTCCTTCCCAGACATTTGCCAGAATATAGACAATATAGAAACAAGTTAAGCTAGTGCTGAGCCAGTACAAGGTGGTAAAGGCTGAATAGATCAGGTGAAGGAAAGTAACGCTATGGTAGGTAACATAGTGTTGTTTTAGATATAAAAAATAGAATCAAAAGGATAATATTGTTATGACTGAAAAAGAATTAAAGGAACCTTTCAGCTGAATCATGCTGCTAATCTCGCGGGCGGGGAAGGACGCCGCTGCACTTGCTAACGCTCGGATCCGGCGCTGATGCGATGGCTGCTCGGTGGCTCGAGCGGTGGGCCGGATCCGGGGACTCGAGCGGCGCTCCTCACCCGTGAGTGAAAGGGGGTAGTTTGGTTTGGGGATTTGGTCCGTGACGCCACCCACGGGTTGTGGTGAGGTTGAGCACCACCGCTGCTGGTGACGGGGATCCCGGGAGCAATGGCAGGGAGCAGCTGGGATGTTGTTTTCCCCCTCCGTGGGTAGGGGTTGGTGGTCCCGGGGCCCGGTGAGGTGACGGGGAGGCAGGGTTGGCAAGGTACAGGGTCGCCTGGGCTGCGCAGCGCGGTGCCAGACAGCACGGTAGTACTCACTCAGCCACAAAGGTACGCAAAGTCTCTGGTAAACCAAACGGCCTGATGGACGGGTCCCACAGCCGGCTGCTGTGGCCTCTCCTGGACGGTTAGTGGTGGCTGCCTTTCCCTGCACCTTTGTGTATGTTCGGCTCTGATGGCTTCCCACCGGTAACTCGCTCCCCAGCGTATATACAGTTAGGTCCAGAAATATTTGGACAGTGACACAAGTTTTGTTATTTTAGCTGTTTACAAAAACATGTTCAGAAATACAATTATATATATAATATGGGCTGAAAGTGCACACTCCCAGCTGCAATATGAGAGTTTTCACATCCAAATCGGAGAAAGGGTTTAGGAATCATAGCTCTGTAATGCATAGCCTCCTCTTTTTCAAGGGACCAAAAGTAATTGGACAAGGGACTCTAAGGGCTGCAATTAACTCTGAAGGCGTCTCCCTCGTTAACCTGTAATCAATGAAGTAGTTAAAAGGTCTGGGGTTGATTACAGGTGTGTGGTTTTGCATTTGGAAGCTGTTGCTGTGACCAGACAACATGCGGTCTAAGGAACTCTCAATTGAGGTGAAGCAGAACATCCTGAGGCTGAAAAAAAAGAAAAAATCCATCAGAGAGATAGCAGACATGCTTGGAGTAGCAAAATCAACAGTCGGGTACATTCTGAGAAAAAAGGAATTGACTGATGAGCTTGGGAACTCAAAAAGGCCTGGGCGTCCACGGATGACAACAGTGGTGGATGATCGCCGCATACTTTCTTTGGTGAAGAAGAACCCGTTCACAACATCAACTGAAGTCCAGAACACTCTCAGTGAAGTAGGTGTATCTGTCTCTAAGTCAACAGTAAAGAGAAGACTCCATGAAAGTAAATACAAAGGGTTCACATCTAGATGCAAACCATTCATCAATTCCAAAAATAGACAGGCCAGAGTTAAATTTGCTGAAAAACACCTCATGAAGCCAGCTCAGTTCTGGAAAAGTATTCTATGGACAGATGAGACAAAGATCAACCTGTACCAGAATGATGGGAAGAAAAAAGTTTGGAGAAGAAAGGGAACGGCACATGATCCAAGGCACACCACATCCTCTGTAAAACATGGTGGAGGCAACGTGATGGCATGGGCATGCATGGCTTTCAATGGCACTGGGTCACTTGTGTTTATTGATGACATAACAGCAGACAAGAGTAGCCGGATGAATTCTGAAGTGTACCGGGATATACTTTCAGCCCAGATTCAGCCAAATGCCGCAAAGTTGATCGGACGGCGCTTCATAGTACAGATGGACAATGACCCCAAGCATACAGCCAAAGCTACCCAGGAGTTCATGAGTGCAAAAAAGTGGAACATTCTGCAATGGCCAAGTCAATCACCAGATCTTAACCCAATTGAGCATGCATTTCACTTGCTCAAATCCAGACTTAAGACGGAAAGACCCACAAACAAGCAATACCTGAAGGCTGCGGCTGTAAATTCCTGGCAAAGCATTAAGAAGGAGGAAACCCAGCGTTTGGTGATGTCTATGGGTTCCAGACTTAAGGCAGTGATTGCCTCCAAAGGATTCGCAACAAAATATTGAAAATAAAAATATTTTGTTTGGGTTTGGTTTATTTGTCCAATTACTTTTGACCTCCTAAAATGTGGAGTGTTTGTAAAGAAATGTGTACAATTCCTACAATTTCTATCAGATATTTTTGTTCAAACCTTCAAATTAAACGTTACAATCTGCACTTGAATTCTGTTGTAGAGGTTTCATTTCAAATCCAATGTGGTGGCATGCAGAGTCCAACTCGCGAAAATTGTGTCACTGTCCAAATATTTCTGGACCTAACTGTATGTGCCGGAGGAGCCCTTTTGCCCGCAGGCTCTGGCCCCTGGAACTCTAGCTGTGGCGGTAGCTGTATTTCCTTTTGCTGGTCGGACGGTTGCCTTCAATCGGGTCTTGGGTGTTAGGAAACCCCTGGGGTTCCGGTTACTGACGGATTTGACCTCTAATGGCGACTCCAAGCCTGGTCGGGGTCCGTAGACCCTGCCTGTCTGTGCTGGCTTCACTTCGCTCCCCGGTTCGGTACCGGCAGGCCACCGCCCGTCCCCAGTCCTACGGTTCCGCGCTGATCTGCCTCTCCTGCAGACGGCCACCACCGTCTGCCAACCTTGCTCTTGGTGCCCGGGCCACACCCCCGGACATGGTCAGTTTGCTCCTCTCCTACCACTTCCATAACTGAACTGACTGACTTCCTTCTCCCGCCTCCAGGACAGTGAACTCCTCAGTGGGTGGGACCAACCGCCTGGCTCCACCCCACCTGGTGTGGACATCAGCCCCTGGAGGGAGGCAACAAGGATTTTGTGTCTGGCTGATGTGCCTGTCTCAGGGTGGGGGTGTGTGTTGTAGTACCTGTGACGACCTGGCTAGTCCAGGGCGCCACACTAACGCAGTCCGATCATGAGGCAAATCAGGCTTGAGGAGTGGGCACAGATGTCCATCTACACCCTCCTGCAGAGTTTTAAAATGGCTACTAAGATGTCATCATCAGCATCTATATTCTGGTCATCTACATACTGAAGCACACTTTGAATAGTCTGCGGGAGGAGGAGGAGGTCCCAGTGGAAGAGGAGGAAGCAGAGGAGGATACGGCAGGGAGACCAATATCTCTAAGGTCTGGATTGTTATCGCACAGGGTGGAGTACAGCAATTGAGGGGTGCTCATGATACCAGGCAAACTGATAATGAAGGTGCAGGAGCCAAGGAACAAATGGAGGAGAAAGAGGTGATGGGCGCGCAACAGTCAGGAGATAAAGAAGATTTTGATCCCCTCTCTATTGTCCGTAATTGGTGGGGGGGACGGAGAAAGCACCACACACCATGGACTTGGACCTCACGGGAGCGTGCGAGACACTAGCACCTTCTTGCTGCACTATATGCAACATGATTACCAAATTGTTAGGATTAGAAATAGTGCTGACTACTGGGTTGCCACTCTATTAGATCCATGGTACAAGAGTAAATTTTGCCACGTGCTTCCCCCCTGGAAAGAGATGCACATATGCTGGAGTATCGAAACCAACTTGGACCAACTTGTACCCAATCTTAAGACTGGTTTTCTCCAAGACAGAAGTGAGGCATACAGTTTGCGTCACTGTTCTAGACTTCCAACCCCGGGTTGGAATCAGTTGCCATCACAGAAATATGTGGCAGAAGCCATTTCTGTGATTTGTGGCACACATTTTTAGACCATTCTGTGCACCAGCAGAAAAGAGTACAAATGTGACACACAGAGAACGACTGGAGAGGATGGTGCTGGAGTATCTAAAGCTCAATATCGATGCCATTAGAGGGGTTTGGACCCTTTTGGATTTTGGTCTTCAAAAATGAAAGAGCTCGTCAGTCATGCCTTGGAGGTTTTTTCATGCCCAGCAACTAGAATTTTCTCAGAGCATGTCTCAAGCGCCCTGTGGCGTAACTAGAGTTTGATGGGCCCTGGTGCAGAGTTCGGACCTGGGCCCCCCCTCCACGTACACGAACACTTGGGGTACGGGACAATGACATTGACACTCTAGGTATGGGATAATGACGCTGACACTTGGCTCTTACCCTCAGCACCCAGATTTCCCATGATCTGAAATCCCTCTATCAGCACCCAGCTTTCCTATGTTCTGATATCCATCTTGTCCTCGGCACCCAGCTTCCCCATGCTCTGCTATACATCTTTCCCTCAGCACCCAGCTTTCCCATATCAGAGCATGGGAAAGCTGGGTGCTGAGGGAAAGAGCCATTTTCCCTCAACACAAAACTTTTCCATCCCATGCTTGTATTTTTGATCCCCTTGTATATAGTTCTCCAAATACTATAATGGCCCCCACATAGCCTTCCATATTGTATAAAGGGTCCCACATAACCCTTCATATATTAGAATATTAGAATTCAGCTTCATAGTCTTCCATGTATTATAATGCATTTCCCATAGTTCTCCATGTAACTTAATTCAACCCATAGTCCTCCATGTATAAAGTAGCCCTCATAGCCCTCCAATTATTATAATGAATTTCCCATAGTTCTCCATGTATTCACCCCATAGTCCTCCATGTATAAAGTAGCCCTCATAGCCCTCCAATTTTTATAATGAATTGCCCATAGTTCTCCATATATTATAATTCACCCCATAGTTCTCCATATATTTTAATGCATCCCAAAGTACTTCATATATTATACTGCACCACATAGTCCTCCATGTTTTATAATGCACCCCCATAGTCAATGTATAAGGTAGCCTCCATAGTCCTCCATATATTATAATGTAGCCCCCATAGTCCTATATGTATTATAATGCAGCCCCATAAAACCTTCATATTGTATTATGCAGCCCCATACTCCTCCATGTATAATGCACCTCCATAGTCCATGTATAAGGTGTCCGTCATGTTGTATAATGCAGCCCCATAGACCTCCATGTATAATGCAGCCAGCCCCCATGCTCCATTTATAATTCAGCCAGCTCCACATGCTCCATGTATAATGCAGCCAGACCCCCATGCTCCATGTATAATGCAGCCAGGCCCCCATGCTCCATGTATAATGCAGCCAGTCCCTCATGCTCCATGTATAATGCAGCCAGGCCCCCATGCTCCATGTATAATGCAGCCAGCCCCCCATGCTCCATGTATAATGCAGCCAGACCTCCATGCTCCATGTATAATGCAGCCAGCCCCCCATGCTCCAAGTATAATGCAGCCAGCCCCCCATGCTCCATGTATAATGCAGGCAGCCACCCATGCTCCATGTATGATGCAGGCAGCCCCCCATGCTCCATATATAATGCAGGCAGCCCTCAATGCTCCATGTATGATGCAGGCAGCCCCCCCATGCTCCATGTATGATGCAGGCAGCCCCCCCCCCATGATCCATGGATGATGCAGGTAGCCCCCATGCTCCATGTATGATGCAGGCAGCCCCCCTATGCTCCATGTATAATGCAGGCAGCCCCCCATGCTCCATGTATAATGCAGCCCCCCCCCTTCCTGGCCACCGTGTATGCACTGATTAAAAAAAAAACAGAAAAACAAACAAGTCCTTACCTCGCTCCTGTTCCGCCGCTGCTCCCTCCCCACCTCTCTCCTGTTACCACGCTGCTCTGGTCGGTGTTCTCCCATCCTGCACTGTGTGCTCTCAGCACAGCAGTCACACCGGAGTGACGTCACCGCGCACAGGCACAGGGGGAGAATGATGATGCGTGGAGCTGCACTTGCCGATCGATGCTTCATTATTGCTGTGCGTGATGACGGGGGAGGGAGGCACCGAGTCATATAGTGGCCACGTGGTCTGCGCCAGAATAGCGCAGCTCCGCTCTGACAGAAAGGAGCTGCCAGCTGATCTGCAGAGCGGGCCCCTAAGCTGCCGGGCCCTGTCGCAGTCGCGACCTCTGCGACCGCGGTAGTTACGCCCCCGCCAGCGCTGCTGATGGGGTCCTGACGAATAAGCGCATCCGGCTATCCCCTGAAAGTGTGGACTGTCTAACTTTCATCAAGATGAACAAGTCATGGATTTCCAATTACTTTTCTACCCGTCACAGACTGAAGATTATTCCATGGTGTACTTTTCAGTGAGCTGCACTGATCTCTCGCTATTGCAGTCTGTCACACTTTTTTCATGGCTTCTGTGGCTACTATGGCTACTACTGCTTTTGACATTACTGACAAGTGTTCTGGTGACGCAATAATCAAACTGCGTGCCTGTGTCGCCCAGGGATAGGGGGTACTCAGAGTCGGGCCAATGGGGTCGCTTCTAGAGGTATCACGGTGGTGTGACCCGGTCTGTGATCCCAGATTCCACAACAAAAGGGGAATATGTAAAGGGGGATTGTCTGTGACGCAGCCCGTGGGTTGCGGTGATGAGATGGTGGCACCGCCGCTGCCTCTGGAGACCGTGCCCGGGACTGATGGTGTAGGGCAGCAAGGTGGGATCCCCTTCACGGGTAGGGGAGTTGTAGTCCTGGGGGCCCAATTGGGAGTTGTGGTGGTGGCAGGGATTGCAGGGATTGCAGGAAACTCACACTTCGTTTGTCCTGGTGTTGGATGAGGCTGCTTTCATGTGTAGGGTCAGGAAACACAGAGTCCAGTACTTAACTAGTAATTGCCGGTGTCCGTAGGCCTTTGGTATGGTGGTGTCCGGATCCCACACCCGGTACACGAAGCAGGGCTCTCTCTCCTCTGCACTCCAGCTAAGAGTCACTTTCTCTGTTTTTAGACGGGGGAAGTCCTCTCTTTGCATAAGTCCGGGGTCCCGTGCACACTACCGGTGGGCCACTACCCTGCCCCGATCCACTACAGGAGCCTCTGAGCCTACTCTCTACTTCAGCTCCAAGACTCGGCTTTCTCCTTTCTCCACTTCCCCAGCAGCCCAGGAGCGACAACCCCTGACTGCTCTCCTCTCCTCTCTCCTTCCACTGACTGCCTCAACTCCTCACCTCCTGCTCCTTTTGTTACACGGAGGGGGGGGGAGATGCAGCTGCTTTACTGTACCAGTGTGGGATCAGGCGGTACCAAGAAGGTTTAACTCTTTCTGTGACTACCTGGCTGGCCAGGGCGTCACATGTCCACCGCTGTTACGTTTACAATTTGGCTTTTATATGTATATATATATATATATATATATATATATATATATATATATATATAGTTATATATATATATACACAGTATATATATACATATATATATACTAGAAGGTGGCCCGATTCTAACGCATCGGGTATTCTAGAATTTACGTATTGTTTAGTTCAATAGTTGTATGATTTTTGTTATATATATATATAGATAGATGTTGTTGTGTGTAGTTACCAAGTGTTTGAGTAGGGCGCTGTAAATGTTCTGGGTGTTGTCTGGGTGGGGGGTGTGTGAGAGCGGTGTTGTATGTGTGTTGCGCTGTGTGTGTTGCGTTGTTTGTGGAGCGCTGTGTGTCTGCAGCATTCTGTGTGTGCGGTGCTGTCTGTGTTGGGCGGTTTGTGTGGGTGTGGAGTGCGTGTGTGTGTTTTGGGGGGAGGTATGTTTTGTGCAGTGTGTGTTGCGCGGTATGTGCATATATTTATGTATGCCGCGGTGTTTGTGTGTTGGGTGTTGTGTGTGTGCGGCGTTGTCTGTGTGTGTGTGGGTGTCTGTGTAGGGTGGTGTTTGTGGTTCCCAGTGTGTGTGTAGTGTGTTGTGCGGGTGTGGCGGTGTGTGTGTTTTGGGGGGAGGTGTGCACCCCTCATCGTGCTCCATCCCCATGCTGCGCACCCCTCATCGTGCTCCATCCCCCATGCTGCGCACCTCCCATCGTGTTCCATCCCCCATGCTGCGCACTCCCCATCATGCTCCATCCCACATGCTGCGCACCCCCCATCATGCTCCATCCTCCATGCTGCACACCCCTCATCGTGCTCCATCCCCCATGCTGCACACCCTCCATCGTGCTCCATCCTCCATGCTGCGCACCCCCATCATGCTACATCTCCCATGCTGCGCATCCCCAATCGTGCTCCATCCCCCATGCTGTGCACCCCTCATCGTGCTCCATCCCCCATGCTGCGCACCCCCCATCGTGCTCCATCTCCCATGCTGCACACTCCCCATCATGCTCCATCCCCCATGCTGCGCACCCCCCATCGTGCTCCATCCTCCATGCTGTGCACCCCCCATCGTGCTCCATCCTCCATGCTGCACACCCCCCATCGTGCTCCATCTTCCATGCTGCACCCCCCCCATCGTGCTCCATCCCCCATGCTGGGGCCGCCGGGGGCAGGTCCGACCATGGCAGCGTGTGCCGGGAGCAGGGCTGAGCGGGCGAGGCGTCAGCGTATGCCGGCTCCCTGCACATGTGTACCGGGAGCCGGTGTACGCTGGTAACCATGATACACATCGGGTAACTAAGGGAACCGCTTCCTATAGTTACGCGATGTGTATCATGGTTACCAGCATGTCCGCCGGGGGCAGGGCCGAGTGTGCCAACGTGTGGCGGGGACGAGCGGGCGAGGCGTCAGTGTATGCCGGCTCCCTGCACATGTGTACCGGGAGCCGGTGTACGCTGGAGCGGGGCTGAGCGGGCGAGGCGTCAGCGTATGCTGGCTCCCTGAACATGTGTACCGGGAGCCGGTGTACGCTGGAGCGGGGCTGAGCGGGTGATGCGTCAGCGTATGCCGGCTCCTTGCACATGTGTACCGGGAGCCGGTGTACGCTGGAGCTGGTGATGCGTGCGGAGGTCCGGGGCGAGCAGCTAATCCATGTGGGGGTGGGGCCAGGCCGAGGCGAGCGGCCAATCTGTGTGGGGGGCGGAGCCAGACCGAGCCCAGAGCGGCTAATCCATGCGGGGGGCGGGGCCAGGCCGAGGCGAGCGGCCAATCCGTGGGGGGGCGGGGCCAGGCCGAGCCCAGCGGCCGATCTGACAGTTGTCACTTTTATGACACTGTCACGGTGACACAATTTTGGAACAAGACAGACAGACAGAATAAGGCAATTATATATATAGATATACTGTGTGCAGAGTTATTAGACAAATGGGTATTTTGATCACATGATAATTTTATTCATGTTATCCTGCTCCAAGCTGTGATGAGGGATGATTAACACCCTATATAAGGTGTGCTTAATTATTAGGCAACTTCCTTTTCTTTGGCAAAATGGGTCAGAAGAAAGATTTGACATGCTCTGAAAAGTCCAAAAATTGTGAGATGTCTTGCAGAGGGATGCAGCAGTCTTTAAATTGCCAAACTTTTGAAACGTGATCAACAAACAATCATGTGTTTCATGGCAAATAGCCAACAGGGTCTCAAGAAGCATGTTTGGCAAAAAAGGTGCAAAATGACTGCCCATGAATTGAGGAAAATCAAGCCTGAAGCTGCCAAGATGCCATTTGCCACCAGTTTGGCCATATTTCAGAGCTGCAACCTTACTGGAGTATCAAAAAGCACAAGGTGTGCCATACTCAGGTACATGGCCAAGGTAAGGAAGGCTGAAAATGACCACCTTTGAACAAGAAACATAAGATAAAACGTCAAGACTGGGCCAAGAAATATCTTAAGACTGATTTTTCAAAGGTTTTGTGGACTGATGAAATGAGAGTGACTCTTGATG
The DNA here is from genome assembly GCF_048569485.1 of Anomaloglossus baeobatrachus. NCBI lineage: Eukaryota > Metazoa > Chordata > Amphibia > Anura > Aromobatidae > Anomaloglossus > Anomaloglossus baeobatrachus. The sequence goes on from NC_134353.1 coordinate 332,598,242, forward strand.
GGCCTGATGGATGGGCCAGAGGCTGGATCAGTAAGAGGCAGATGAGCTCCACTCCGACTCAGATGCCAGCAAGGTGGAGGTGGGGTACTGGTATGGGCTGGTATCATCAAAGATGAACTTGTGGGACCTTTTCGGGTTTAGGATGGAGTGAAGCTCAACTCCCAGACCTACTGCCAGTTTCTGGAATACAACTTCTGCAAGCAGTGGTACAGGAAGAAGTCGGTATCGTTCAAGAAAAACATGATTTTCATGCAGGACAATGCTCCATCATATGCATCCAACTACTCCACAGCGTGGCTGGCCAGTAAAGGTCTAAAAGATGAAAAAATAATGACATAGCCCCCTTGCTCACCTGATCTGAACCCCATAGAGAACCTGTGGTCACTCATAAAATGTGACATCTACAGGGAGGGAAAACAGTACACCTCTCGGAACAGTGTCTGGGAGGCTGGGGTGGCTGCTGCACGCAATGTTGATCATAAGCAGTTCAAGCAACTGACAGAATCTATGGATGGTAGGCTGTTGAGTGTCATCATAAAGAAAGGTGGCTATATTGGTCACTAATTTTTTTTGGGGGGGGTTGTTTTTACATGTCAGAAATGTTAATTTCTAAATTTTGTGCAGTTATATTGGTTTACCTGGTGAAAATAAACAAGTGACATGGGAATATATTTGTTTTTTATTAAGTTGCCTAATAATTATGCACAGTAATAGTTACCTGCACAGACAGATAGCCTCCTAACATAGCCAAATCTAACTTTCAAAAATTTTAAGCTTTGATATTTATGAGCCTTTTGGGTTGATTGAGAACATAGTTGTTGATCAATAATAAAAAAAATCCTCTAAAATACAACTTACCTAATAATTCTGCACACGGTGTATGTATATATATATATATATATATATATATATATATAGTGTGTTCACCAATATCCTGTCCATTGCAGCTGACAGTGGCCACTTTGAGCATCAAAGTTAAATGAGCGCCATATGTGTGACCAGCATTCAATTTTTTGGGGGGTCATGGGTTTCACATCATAGCATTTCTGTATGCAAGGTGTCAATTCGTATGGAATTGATGATGCCCTACAATTTTTTAATTCTTTAAACCCTTTGTTTTCCACCAGGTGACGCTATAGGTGGTTTCATTGCGCAGCGCATGGCTACTTTACTATACCTAGACACCACTTCTCTTCCTATAGCAGCCGCCGTTCTCAAGTTAACGGCGGTGGACAGGATATGGGTGGACACACTGTATATGTATATGATATATATATATATATATATATATATATATATATATACACCAACTAATATTCCTCATATTCCTCCTCCTTTTGCGTCCTCCTAAGTCACGGGTAGCCCTGTCTGGTGCATGACCCATGCCTCTCTGCTGGGCAAAACACTATAGGTACTGTGGGGCAATTGATGCCACTGTCCTGGTGTCTGCCGATAATTTTTGGAAATGTGGAAACTCCAAGTTGGGTGTCCAAGTTGTGCCTTTTTTGTAGTGGCTGAAGTCTCAGAGAAACAGGCCTTATCCTGTAACTCATCCACCTCTTCATTTGAAAGCTGTAGACTCTGGGCCAGACTCTGACTGGTGCATGGCCCATTCCTCACTGCTGAGCCAGAACACTAAGGGTACGCTATGGTGTCTGCTCCTAATTTTGGAAAATAGGGATGGCGAACAGCTAGCTAGGCCAGCTTCACTCTCCATAATCTGTCTGCGTACATTCCCCACTCGCTCTCTAAACTGTGTCCACATACATTCCCCTTCGCTCCTCAAACTGTGTACACTTACATTCCTCCCTCACTACTTATACTGTGTCTGCATACATTCCCCCTCGCTTCCCATACTGTGTCCACATACATTTCCTCCTTGCTCCCCATATTGTGTCTGCATATATTTCCCCTGCCATCCCCATACTCCCCTCCCACTCCCCATAGTGTGTCTGTATACATTCCCCCTTATCCTCTCTCACCATACCTTGTCCATAAATATACCCCCTCACCCTCTCCCTCATACTGTGTCCATATAAATCCCCCCTCACCCTCTCTGACCATATGTGTTCCTCTTCAGTGTCTTCAGCTACACTGAAGCACATATCACCATTGCTATTAGCTGTCTCTCTGACGAGTGACACCAGCAGTGTGATTCGCTTACCTGATTACATTGCTGACGTCGCCCTACCCTAGAAGTGTCGGTGATTAGGGCTTCAATTGTTGTCATATCTGAAAGACACAAGTACAATTGATCACTGGGAGTCAGTGTGCTGCACTTTCTCTAAGCCGGCTGTCAGATTTACAGCTGGCCTAGAGAATAGCTGGCTTTCACAATGGGAACAACAACACTCAGCTGCCGGGGAGACACCTCGGACTGCTGCCCCCCCTGCTGGCTGTGACTGCCTGAGGTACATGCACCGCTTACCCCCCCCCTCCCCACCTAGTTACGCCTCTGCTTCACTACAAGGTGCAAACCAATAATCAGCCTCAAACATAGATTAGCCTTTGCAAAAAAAATAAAAATAAATAAATATCTAAAGAAGCCAGCCCAGTTCTGGAAAATCATTTTTTGGACAGATGATACTAAGATCAACCTGTACCAGAATGATGGGAAAAAGAAAGTATGGAGAAGGCTTAGAATGGCTCATGATCTAAAGCAAAGCACATCCACTGTAAATCAGGGCTATACATTTTGCTTAGATTCAACCAACTACAGCAAGGTTGATTGGATGTCACTTGACACTACGGATGAACAATGACCCAAAACATTCAAAAACAACCTAAGAGGCAAAAAAGTGAAGTATTCTTCAATGACTTATGGCAGAAAAACCCAAAAACAAGTAATAACTGAAGTCAGCTGCAGTAAAGGCCTGTAAAAACATCACAAAGGAGGAAACCCAGCGTTTTGTGAAGTCCATGGCTTCCAGACTTCAGGCAGTCATTGCCTGCAAAAGATTCTCTAAAAAATATTACAAATGAACATTTTATTTATGGTAAAGTTAATTTGTCCAATTACTTTTGAGCCTCTGAAATGATGAGGCTTTGTTATAAAATGTTTGCAATTACTAAACATTTTACAGGATATTATTGTTCAACCTCTAAATAAACCTGAAAGTCTACACCTCAATTGCATCTCAATTGTTTAATTTGAAACCAAATATAGTGGCATCCAGAGGCCAAATCACAAAGATGCAATCACTGTCCAAATATTTCTAGACCTAACTGTAAGAAATACTAAAAAATAGAAAGGTTTGATCATTGTCTTTATTACATGCAGCTATTTATTTACTAATAAATGTTGCCTTTGCATTACCCTCTACAAAGTATACTTGAAGAGTCAAAAAGAAGTCATCTTGTTTGTATTTTCTCTAATGTAACCACCAGGTGGTGCACTACAACCAGCGGCTAACTTCAAATACAATTGAGTCTACTAACATTTTTTGATATACATTCAGTGGCATAGATACTGTATATCAGGTGAACAAATAGCAGATACATAAATATAGATAATCTCTTATTGGAACAGAAGGACAGTGCTTCTAAATATCATATTCTCCAGGATTTAGAATAAACCCAGGATGGCTTCATCTGTTGCTGTTATGAGTGTTAAGGTTCACTAACATCTGCGTTTGAAATATGTCTGTTGTTGCTCCTGAACTGTCTTGTAGTGAGATGCGAATGACATGTGAGTGTCATTCTGTATGTCTTTCAAGTGCATTTTCATCCACGCATTGTCTCCATTTGACATCCATATGTTGTCTGTGTGTCGTCCGTATGACGTTCGAGTTATGTCCGTGTGATAGATAGATAAATAGATAGATAGATAATTGGTGGATCAGATATATTGGTGTCCAATCTGCACACAAGGACCAGAGATCTAATACCCGAGCATTGGTGGATCAAGTTGGATAGTGTCCCGGCATACACCCAACGTGCGTTTCAGCTGTAACTTAAGCCTGCTTTACACGTTGCAATTAGTTGTACAATCGCATTTGCAATGTGACACGCCCAGGTTGCATACGGGATCTTAAGAGATTGCACGTAGGTCGTTCATTTGCTGTCACACGAGTGTTAGTAGTCTATGTTAAATTGATCAATTTTGTGTGCGATCCTTTAGATCATGTGTTCTGTGACGTATGCATTGGGCAGCCTTTTTTTTTTTTTATTTATTGACTTGCCAAGCGTGTGTAATGTGTAGGGATGCGTTTTTACTATGTCATCTGCCATTCAGCTCTGTTACATGGCCGCTGACAGCAGACACAGACAGCCATGTAGCAGAGCTGAATGGCAGATGACAGCAGACACAGACAGAGCCGCACTGTCAGAATGAACTCGGGTGAACCTCACCCGACTTCATGGTCATGCTGCGGCTCTGTCTGTGTCGCGCCCTGATTAGCGGTCACCTGTGAAGGGCTCACCGCTAAACTCCTGAGTAACTGAATTGAGCAGCCCTCTCTCAGATACTTACCGATCCCCGGCGCTGCACGGCATTCACACTGCTCCGGCGGCTTTTACTATTTTGAAAAAGCCGGCCGCCCATTAAACAATCTCGTATTCCCTGCTTTCCCCGCCCACCGGCGCCTATGATTGGTTACAGTGAGACACGCCCCCACGCTGAGTGACAGGTGTCACACTGCACCTAATCACAGCAGCCAGTGGGCGTGTCTATACTGTGCAGTGAAATAAATAATTAAATAATTTAAAAAAAACGGCGTGCGGTCCCCCCCAATTTTAAAACCAGCCAGATAAAGCCATACGGCTGAAGGCTGGTATTCTCAGGATGGGGAGCTCCACGTTATGGGGAGCCCCCCAGCCTAACAATATCAGCCAACAGCTGCCCAGAATTGCCGCATAAATTAGGTGCGACAGTTCTGGGACTGTATCCGGCTCTTCCCGATTTGCCCTGTACTATCCGTCGGCCTCTGAATGAAAAGGGACTGTATGGTAGGATACCCAGGATGGTAGGATACCCAGGAAGACCCCACTTCTTACCCCGAGACATAAAAAAGCCAGGCTGGAGTTTGCCAAAACTTACCTGAGAAAGCCTAAAACGTTTTGGAACAATGTTCTCTGGTCAGATGAGATAAAAGTAGAGCTTTTTGGGAAAAGCCAACAACATAGAGTTTACATGAATAAAAAGAGGCATTCAAAGAAAAGAACAAGGTCCCTACAGTGAAACAGGTTCCCTGATGGTTTGGGTTTGCTTTGCTGCCTCTGGCACTGGACTGCTTGACCGTGTGCATGGCATTATCAAGTCTGAAGACTACCAACAAATTTTGCAGCATAATGTAGGGCCCAGTGTGAGAAAGCTGGGTCTCCCTCAGAGGTCATGGGTCTTCTGTGGCGCCCCTGACCTGGTCAGGCACCACTGAGTACTGCACCCATGCTGGGGACAGTACAATACAGGTAATCCAGAAGGCTGACCGGGGTGTGGAACACAGGCGCATAGTGATCAGGTCTCACACATGTACCCATGAGAGGACCCCTGGGGATCCCAGGAGGGGGCAAAGCCTATACCTCCACTGGAATAGTGGCAGGGGGTTAAAAGCCTCCATCTCCTCTCAAGGGGTGTGGTAAGAGAATCTGGTTGCTAGGTGGCGTAGGCAAGAACAGGAGAGGAGGAGCAGTGAGTCAGTTAGAAGGAGAACTCCAGAGGGCTCGGTGAGGAGCAGACCTGTGGGGCTGATGCTGTCTAACAGCGCCCGCGCAGTGACTACAGACGGGGGAGAACGGTCAACTAGAAGTGCTGCCTGAAAGCCAGCTTCAGCTAGAGAGTGCACGGAGTGGGAAGTAAGGAGACTTCTAGAGAGCACCAGGCCCAACCGGGCGGCAGATCCCGAAGCGAGGATAGATTCACCTTTCCCTGCTAAACCTGCCGGTGTGGGGCTCTTACAGCCCACACCACAACAACCAAAAGCCGCAGCCACGTAACCGCAAGTAGGGCCCATAGGTCACAGGAGGCAAGAGGCTGGAGTGGCCTGGCCCGGGGAACAAGCACACGGCACAACAAGAAGGGGAGAGAGGCTTGGAGCATCTTCCCTGGGTGACCCCCATAGGGACTCAAAGTCGGGGTCACCCCAAACTACCAAGGGCTAAGGAAGGCGAGTTTGTAGTCACCCTCATACAGTCAGCCGGAAGGATACCTGGTTCCCACCTGGTTCATCCCAGCTACGCTCGGGTTACTCACCCTGCCACCTGAAGTGAGTAAAAACCCTGAAAGACACTCTGCCTGTGTGTGGTCATTCTGCGACTTGTGGTACTACAGCTTTACAAAGGGCCCTGGGGCTTGCCTCACTCTCAGGAGGCTACTACACCCGACTGCACCCACCATCAGCCCCAGGTGCCTCCTAATCTGCAGTGGCGGTCCCCTCTGACCGCAAATCTGAGAGTGGCGTCACGATCAAAACTGAAGATTCCCTACCTGTGACCAGCACCAGCTACGTGGAGTCCCTGAAGGTATGCACCGATACAACACCTGTGGGGCTTCACATCTGGCGTCACGAACAGGATAAGGACTAGACCTGTTCAGACAGGTGACCATGTGCCTGGGCGGTCCGCTTGAAAAATTGGAAGCGCCGCCATATTGCCACCATGAAAAGCGCGCTGAAAAACAACAGCAGCCCGCGCTGGAAGAAGTTACCGCCCACGAAGAGGCGTGGCTACCCAGAGATCCCCTGCAGAGTTCTGACCTTGCCAGCTATGAGAGTGGAAGCGTCGAGAGACGGCGGGAAGGAAAGGAAGCCACAAGCCTGCTGCTGGGAGAGGAGCTGCTGAAAGAGGCAGAGCAGAAACTGGACAGCTTGTTACAGGAGGCAGCGAAGAGTCCACTGCTGGGAGACCGTGCAGAAGACGGCGCAGAAGAAATGGCGTCTGACCGCAGGAACCCAGAACCAGGCTCCGCTGCCTGGTGGTACCGAGAGCTGGCCCAGTTTTGCAACCGGCTGGAGACCCGGGTCGTGGAGCAGATTCGGGAGGAACGGATGGAACTGCAGGAGCTGACCGCGGCGGTTCGGGCCTATGAAGGGAGAGCTGCATGCCGGGTGTCAGGCGGGACGGCGACGACGCAGACCCCAGTGCTACCAACAACGGGTGAGTCGAATGATGCCCCGGCCCGCGCAAGTGCCCCGACCCCTGCTGCCACGTCCGCGGTCCCTGAAGAGGCGTCCGGTGCGGCGACGCTGAAGCAGGCCGCAGCCACGCCAGGTGCGGCCCTCCAAGCCCCAGCGGCTGCAGCGATGCCCTGCTCGGCCCACCAAGACCCAGTCCCTGCAGCGATGCCCTGCCCGGCCCGCCAGGACCAGGCCGCCGCCATCCTGGGCGCGGCCCGCCAAGACCAGGCCGCCGCCATACAGGGCGCGGCCCGCCAAGCCCAGACTGCTGCAGCGACGTCCAGCCCAGCCTGCACAGAGCCCCCTGCCACAGCGACACTGATCCAGGCCGCCGCCATGCCAGGCGCGGCCCGCCAAGACCAGGCCGCCGCCATCCCGGGCGCGGCCCGCCAAGACCAGGCCGCCGCCATACAGGGCGCGGCCCGCCAAGACCAGGCCGTCGCCATGCCAGGCGCGGCCCGCCAAGAAAAGACTACCTCAGCATTTACCCCGGCCTGTAAGGCCAGAGCAGACACCGCTCCCCGGTCCACAGAGGTTCCTGATAGGCAGCCCACGGTGGGTGAAGACCCTGCATATTGGCAGATGAGGGCTGACCTGGAGGCCAAATTTCCACAATGGTTGGTGAGCCAGTACATACCCCCTCCGCATACCCCAAAGAGTCTCCTGCTAACTCCTGCAGCAGCTACACCAAGGAGTCCCTCACCTGGGCCGGCCGAAGAGCAGCCATGCCCGGCACTGCCACAGATGGAGTGCCAGGAAGAACTAAGGGGGAGAGGAGGCCAGGAAGCAGAAGGGTTGACTCCGACTCCAGTGCCACCAGTAGCAGATGTGTATTCAGAGCCGGAAATGCTGCCATACTCCCGCTGGGACGAGGAGGACCTGACCCCCTCTGCAGAAGAAGAGCTGCCTAAGAGCTTCACCTGGGAGCCCACAGGCATGGATCCAGCCCGCAAGACACGGCGCAGAAGAACACAGTTTGCTCCAGCACCACAGTCTCCTGAACAGAGAGCAGTCACCGCCAGAGACCTAAAGGAGAAGCGTTTGTTGAGAGAGTCCAAAGCCCAGGCTAGAGGACCCCTGTGTTATGGCGTAGTGGAAGACTTTAATCTGAAAAGCGGCTATGGATTCACTGTAGCACCAGGAATAAAAGAAGGGATATTCGTAAACCGCAGAGATGTGAACGCTCATCTACCAAGAGGACACCCTTGCAGAAATCTAAAGATGGGAGATTCCGTTCAGTTCACCCTGCATCAAGGCGAACGAGGACTGTATGCTTTGGGCGTAACGCTATGTCCCAACAAACCTTACAGCCATCCCCTGCAACAAGAAAGACAAGAAAGACAAGAAAGACAAGAAAGACAAGAAAGACAAGATAGAGATCAAGAACCAGATGTAGAAACAGATGAAGACCAAGAACGGAAAGATAAAGATCCTACAGATGAAGAAAGAGACAAAGAGCAGGAAAGTCACAGGTGCCAGTGCCCTACGTGCCCTCGCCCTAGTGAAAAAGAGGAGTAAAGAAAAGTAAAGTAAAGTAAGAAGTTTTGACCAGTTAAAGTTTGCCAAGTTTTGTTTGCAACGTTAAAGAAATGCGCCCACAAGAACTATTGTGAGAAATAAACTTAAGGCTATGAACTTGCTATAGCCACAAACTCTCGCAGTGTAAATAGTTACACCAGTGGCACCACCACCAGGGCCAGCCTGTTTAGGGGCTTGGCTCGTCTGCAACCAGGGGGGCCCGTCCGTAGAAAAGGGCCTTGGCTCACCTGCGACCAGAGAGCACGCCTGTTTATGGGGCCTTGGCTCACCACCACAAAGAGGGTACCTGGTCAGCACCAACTGTGGAGGCCGCCTCTGCATCCTGCCAGAAGAGGCTGAAGGCGCGGATCCACCAGGCCAGGTATACCCTGAAACCACCAGCCCAGGAAAGCCGCCTCTACATCCTGCCAGAAGTGGCTGAAGTCGCGGCCAACGGGAGAGGAAGATTGGAGGAAAGGTCTGGGGAAGTAGATGGCCCAGACCTGGTTACCAACAGGACCGGTGACCTGCCTCCTGAGAGGGTTTTGGGTGGGTTAACGGACTTGTGGGTGGAGGGTGGTGATGTCTGATACCTGGTGCTTTTAAATGTTTTACATGTTTTAATGTTTTATGCATTTTAAAATGTTGTCTTGCAGCCCGAGGACGTGCTGGTGATAACTAAGGGGGAATGTGGCGCCCCTGACCTGGTCAGGCACCACTGAGTACTGCACCCATGCTGGGGACAGTACAATACAGGTAATCCAGAAGGCTGACCGGGGTGTGGAACACAGGCGCATAGTGATCAGGTCTCACACATGTACCCATGAGAGGACCCCTGGGGATCCCAGGAGGGGGCAAAGCCTATACCTCCACTGGAATAGTGGCAGGGGGTTAAAAGCCTCCATCTCCTCTCAAGGGGTGTGGTAAGAGAATCTGGTTGCTAGGTGGCGTAGGCAAGAACAGGAGAGGAGGAGCAGTGAGTCAGTTAGAAGGAGAACTCCAGAGGGCTCGGTGAGGAGCAGACCTGTGGGGCTGATGCTGTCTAACAGCGCCCGCGCAGTGACTACAGACGGGGGAGAACGGTCAACTAGAAGTGCTGCCTGAAAGCCAGCTTCAGCTAGAGAGTGCACGGAGTGGGAAGTAAGGAGACTTCTAGAGAGCACCAGGCCCAACCGGGCGGCAGATCCCGAAGCGAGGATAGATTCACCTTTCCCTGCTAAACCTGCCGGTGTGGGGCTCTTACAGCCCACACCACAACAACCAAAAGCCGCAGCCACGTAACCGCAAGTAGGGCCCATAGGTCACAGGAGGCAAGAGGCTGGAGTGGCCTGGCCCGGGGAACAAGCACACGGCACAACAAGAAGGGGAGAGAGGCTTGGAGCATCTTCCCTGGGTGACCCCCATAGGGACTCAAAGTCGGGGTCACCCCAAACTACCAAGGGCTAAGGAAGGCGAGTTTGTAGTCACCCTCATACAGTCAGCCGGAAGGATACCTGGTTCCCACCTGGTTCATCCCAGCTACGCTCGGGTTACTCACCCTGCCACCTGAAGTGAGTAAAAACCCTGAAAGACACTCTGCCTGTGTGTGGTCATTCTGCGACTTGTGGTACTACAGCTTTACAAAGGGCCCTGGGGCTTGCCTCACTCTCAGGAGGCTACTACACCCGACTGCACCCACCATCAGCCCCAGGTGCCTCCTAATCTGCAGTGGCGGTCCCCTCTGACCGCAAATCTGAGAGTGGCGTCACGATCAAAACTGAAGATTCCCTACCTGTGACCAGCACCAGCTACGTGGAGTCCCTGAAGGTATGCACCGATACAACACCTGTGGGGCTTCACACTTCCAGCAGGACAATTACCCAAAACCCACTTCAAAAAGCACTAGAAAATAGTTTGATAGAAAGCACTGGTGACTACTAAAGTGGCCAGCAATGAGTCCAGACCTGAATCCCATAGAACACCTGTGGAGAGATCACAAAATGGCAGTTTGGAGAAGGCACCCATCCAGTCTCAGGGACCTGGAGCAGTTTGCCAAAGAAGAATGGTCTAAAATTCCAGCAGAGCATTGTAAGAAACTCATTGATGGTTACCGGAAGCGGTGGTTCGCAGTTATTTTGGCTAAAGGTTGTGCAACCAAGTATTAGGCTAAAGGCCGCTTTACACGCTACAACAAATCTAACGATGTGTCGGCGGGGTCAGGTCGTAAGTGACGCACATCCAGCATCGTTAGTGGTGTTGTAGCGTGTGACAGCTATGTGCGATTGCGATTGAACGTAAAACCGTTCATAGTATACACATCGTTCATTTCCTTAAAATTGCACGTCGGGTTGTTCAATGTTCCCGAGGCAGCACACATCGCAGTGCGTGACACCCCGGGAACGATGAACAGATCTTACCTGCGCCGGCAATGCGGAAGGAAGGAGGTGGGCGGGATGTTTACGTCCCGCTCATCTCCGCCCCTCCGCTTCTATTGGCTGGCTGCCGCGTGACGTCGCTGTGACGCCGAACGTCCCTCCAACTCTAGGAAGTGGATGTTCGCCGCCCACATCGAGGTCGTATGGAAGGTAAGCATGTGTGACGGCAAATATTCGTTTGTGCGACACGGTCAACAAATTGAACGGGCCGCACATACGATGGGGGCGGGTACGATCGCATACGATATCGTATGTGATATTGTAAGGTGTAAAGCAGGCTTGACGGTGCCAATACTTTTGTCTGGCCCATTTTTGGAGTTTTGTGTGAAATTATCAATGATTTGATTTTTGTTTCATTCTCTTTTGTGTTTTTTCATTGCAAGCAAAATAAATGAAGATAATAATACCAAAGAATCTGACAGAATTGCAGGGGTGCCAATACGTTTGGCCAGCACTGTATCTATTAATCTATCCATCCATCTATCTATCTAGCTTCTGACAGTATGTAAAAGTCCATGTTACAAGGGTTAAAGTTTATCAGCAATCTATCATTTTTCTAACAAAATTTACAAAATGATTTTTTTAGGGATCACATGCCATTTGAAATGACTTTGAGTGGCCTACGTGACAAAAAATACCCAAAAGTGACACCATTCTATAAACTGCACCCCACACACTTCTCAAAACCACATTCAAGAAGTTTAAAAAAAAAAAGTTTCATCACCATATTCTGAGATCTATATTTATTCTGTATTTCTGATGATGGAATCACATGAGGACGTCTTTTTTGTGAGACGAGTTGATGTTTCTATTGGTACCATTTTCATGCACATAATGTTTTTTGATCACTTTCTATTCCAGTTGGGTAGCAGAATGAACATAAAACAGCGATTTAGGAATTGCTTTTTTTTCTGGCAGCACTCTTCTCAATTAAAATGGCTTTGCAAAAATGTGCAGGAGGGGAGAATGCAGAGGTGGTGGGACTTGCTTGGCACCAGTGGCACAATAATGGAGTACAGCAGCCACTCTTTGGATGGCACTAACTGGCAGCACTCTGCAATTAAAATGGCTTTGCAAAAAAGGGCAGGAGGGTACAGTGGCCGGGTTGTGGGTCAGTGTAGAGGAAAGGAAGCCTCACTTTCTATCCCTCCTAATGGTGAAATGCAGCAAGGAATTCCCTGAGCTTAGCTACACAGACGCTGTTATCTGAAGCTGTATACAGCATTTCCACAGACCTGACTGTCACCTATGGCTCTGAGCCTGATGAAATTAGCCCTGGAAAGGGCTGAAATAAACTTCTGTCCCTAATCTGTAGAACGCTGTGTGTATAGCGTACACAGCAGGACCGGCGACAGGAGCTGCTTGAGCGGTGACTGACAACCAGACGCAGAAGGCACATAATGGAGTCCTGAGGGAAAATGTCCGTTTTTATAATGCAAGGACATGTGACATGGACAGCCTGTGACACATGCCCTTGCTTGTCTGGCAAAAAGTACACTTAGCCGTGTGTGTGTCTGGGATTGGCTGACATGCTGGCCCGCCCCACTACACGCGCGCTTAGGGAAGGAAGAAAAAAAAATGGCGATCGCCATTATCCCAGCAGCAGTGATCTAAACGCACAGCCCCTCACACACTATACACTGAAATTTCATAATAGTGTGAGTCAGGCCCGTTTCACACGTCAGTGAAAAACACTGACGTTTTTCACTGGCGTGTAAAACACACACATGTCCCTCCGTGTGCCGTGAATCACGGCACACGTGGGTTGTCTAAGTGCAATCCGGGCTCCGTTCTCCGTGCCCCGTGGTTGCACTTAGTAATCAACTCACCTGTGCGCGCTCCCGCTCTCCATGGTGCTGATCGCTCCCGCGGTGCAGCATCCGGCCGGCGCTGACCCCCGCAGCAGCTGCTTCCGGGTCGGCTGTGTCGTGCATCATGAATATGCGCGACAGTAATCAGCCGGCACAGAAGCAGCCGGCAGAACGGGCTGCAGAGGACATCGCTGGAGCCGGGTGAGTAAAAATGTTTTTTATTTTAAAAGTACGTTTTTTTCTGGCACGTGTTTCACTGCGTGGTCCGTGGAACATCAGTGATGCCAGAAAAAAATGGACATGTCTCCGTGCGGCAATCACGCACACGCGGGTACGCCGCACCGAGACACGTGCAGTGACAAATCACTGATGTGTGAGCAGACCCATTCATTATAATGGGTCTGCGTATGTCAGTGATTCTGGTACGTTTAAAAAAAGCACAAACGTCCCAGAATCACTGACGTGTGAAAGAGGCCTCACAGAGTGACTTACACTATTAGGCTCTGTGCGCACTGGGAAATGGAATTTTCTTGAGAAAATTCCGCATGCCCTCAAAGATTACCGCACCCGCGGTAACAAACCGCGGGTAACCGCACCCGAAAACCGCATGCGGTTTGCCGCGGTTTGCTGCGGTTTTACCGCGGTATTATTCGCGGTATTGCCGCGGTTTTGCCGCGTGCGGGTTGGGATGTGCTTTATTGCATTCAATGCAATAAAGCACATTGAAGAAAAAAAAAAAAAAAAATACATTTAATTCTGATAGTAGATAGACAGAAGAATAGATAGAGGGATAGATAGATAGACAGATAGATAGATAGATAGATAGATAGAGGGATAGATAGAGGACAGATCGCTGCATTTCCCACGGTCGGCAGTGAGTTCACATTACCGGCCGTGGGAAATGACCGGTAATTACCTCTGCTGTCTGCTGCATTCAGCCTGTGTCTGTGACAGTCGCGGCTGGATGTCAGCAGTGCAGGACGCCGGAGCCGGAGCTGTGGATGTCGGAGCTGTGGATTACGCCGGAGCTTTGTTTGGGGGGGGGTTAATAAAATGGTGAACGAGGCTTGTTGGTTTTATTTAAAATAAAGGATTTTTCGGTGTCTGTGTTTTTTTCACTTTACTTACGGGTTGATCATGTCAGCTGTCACATAGACGCTGCCATGATCAAGCCTGGGGTTAATGGCGGTGGTCCCCCATCACCATTAACCCCTTGTATTACCTTGTCACCACTGCTACACGGTGGCAAGAAGAGCCGAGGACACGCCGGTGCTGCCGCATATTGCATGCGACAGTGCCGGGGCAGCTGCGGCTGATATTCTCGGCTGCGGGAGAGGGAGTGAGGCGGGGGACATTACCCCTGCCCCTCTCCCTCCCCAGCCTGAGGATACCGGGCCGCCGCTGTGTGCTTACCTCGGCTGGAAGGTAAATATGCAGCGGAGCCCACGTTCTTTTTTTCCTATATTTCCGTTTTCTTTCTATGTGTGTTCTATGTGTCTGTGTCTATGTGTTCTATGTCTGTGATGTGTGTGTGTCTGTGATGTGTTTGTGTTTACTCTCTGCACGGCTTCCTCTTCCTGTAATGACATCACTTCCCTGCAAAACCGCAAGCAAGTGATGCACATTACCGGAGGTAAACCGCAAAATACCGCAGGGAATAACGCAGGAAAACGCAGTGAACCGCACAGAATTTGCTGCCTGCGTTATTCCCTGCGGGATTTCATGATTAACATTGAGTCAATGGAGTGAAATCCCGCAGCGATGTGCGGAAAAGAAGTGACATGCACTTGTTTTTGCTGCGGGATTCCCGCAGCAAAACATGCAGCTGTCAAATTCCGCCCAGTGCGCACAGGATTTTTTTTCTCCATAGGATTTGCTGGTGATTCACTGCAGAGATGTTATGAACATTTTCTGCAGCGAAACATGCAGCAAATCCGCGAAAAATCCGCGGCAAAATCCGGTAAGTGCGCACATAGCCTTACAGCGGAAAGCCAGCTAGTAATTAGCTAGGCTTTTTGCTCATAGAACCATTCTCGAACGTAACTAGAGATGAGCGAACTGGTCCCGGTTCGGCTCGAGGTCGGTTCGCCGAACGGAGGTCCCGTTCGAGTTCGGTTCGTCGAACGTTCGACGAACCGAACTCGAGCCAATAGGCTATAATGGGAGGCAATAACAAACACATAAAAATGCATGATAAATGTACACAAACAGTTAATAAACATTGCCATAACACTTACCGGTCCCCGCGATCCCTTCTGCACTCTGTCTCCTGCCGCTATTCCATCCGATGATCGCTGAATCTTCCCGGCGACCGGCACTGCCAGCAGAGATGCAGGACCTATCGTGACGTCAAAATAGCCATGTGACCAGTCATGTGGCTATTATCTCATTGGCTACAGACTGGTCACATGACTATGACACGTCATGTAGGACCTGCGAGTGCATCTCTCCGGTACACGGTGCACATATGTGTATCGCCGTGTACCGGCGACATGCTCTAGCACACGGTCGACTCCCCGTTCCGTTAGGGACCGGCTGACACAGCCGGTCATTAACGGAGATCACCGTTGCCATAGCAACGCAGTTAGCGGTGACGTCACCGCTAACCGCGGCTCCGAGAGCACCATTGCTATGGTAACACGTCTCTCAGCGTTACCGCTGTTATCGCTGACAGCCAGCACTGATCACTCACGGAGTGAAGGCTGCACGATTGTAGTGAGCATTGTAGTGAGGATGAGGTTCCCCAGCCCCAAGTGATGAGCTGGTGCACATCATCCTCACTACAATCGTCACTACTACTACACTAGAAAGAAAGAAGACAGAAGAGCAGGATCGTGGAGGGCTGACAGGGGGTAATAAAGATGGAGTCTCTAATGTGTCTGTGTATTTATTTCTATTAAAGTATTTTTTCTCTGTGTGGTGTTTTTTTTAACCCTTTATTGGAGATTCTTAATGGCCGGGTCAAACGTGCCTGACATTAAGAATCTCTGGCTTAATACTGGATAGTAAAACAAAGCCAGTATTAACTCATGATTACCCAACAAGCCACCCGGCTCCAGGGCTGTTGGAAGAGTTGGATACAGCGCCAGATGATGGCGCTTCTATGAGAGCGCCATTTTCTGGGACGGCTGCGGACTGTAATTCGCAGCAGAGGCGCCCAGAAACCTCGGGCTAACCTGTGCTGCGGATTCCAATCCCCAGCTGCCTAGTTGTACCCGGCTGGACACAAAAATGGGGCGAAGCCCACGTCATTTGTTTTTTAATTATTTCATGAAATAAGTGAAATAATTAAAAAAAAATGGGCTTCCCTATATTTTTGGTTCCCAGCCGGGTACAAATAGGCAACTGGGGGTTGGAGGCAGCCCGTGGCTGCCTGCTGTACCTGGCTAGCATACAAAAATATGGCGAAGCCCACGTCATTTTTTTGGTGGGCAAAAAAATTCTGCATACAGTCCTGGATTGAGTATGCTGAGCCTTGTAGTTCTGCAGCTGCTGTCTGCTCTTCTCCATACAGACAGACAGCAGCTGCAGAACTACAAGGCTCAGGATACTCCATCCAGGACTGTATGCAGAAGTTTTTTGCCCCCTGAAAAAATTATGTGGGCTTCGCCATATTTTTGTATGCTAGCCAGGTACAGCAGGCAGGTACGGCTGCCCCCAACCCCCAGTTGCCTATTTGTACCCAACTGGGAACCAAAAATAAAGGGAAGCCCTTTTTTTATTATTTCATGAATTTCATGAAATAATTAGAAAACAAATGACGTAGTCTTCACCCCATTTTTGTGTCCAGCCAGGTACAACAAGGCAGCTGGGGATTGGAATCCGCAGCACAGGTTGGCCTGAGCTTTCTGGGCCCCACTGCTGCGAATTGCAGTCTGCAGCCGCCTCAGAAAATGGCATTTTCATAGAAGCGCCATCTTCTGGCGCTGTATCCAACTCTTCCAGCACCTGCCTGCTATACCTGGCTAGCATACAAAATATGGCGAAGCTCACGTCCTTTTTTTGTAGTTTTTTGGCAAAAAAAATAAAAAATGCTTCCCTGGATTTTCCATTGCCAGTGAAGGTAACACCAAGCAGTGGGGGTTAGCAGCCAGTAGCTGCTTGGATTACCCTTAGCTAGCAATACAAAAAATGCAGCAGGAGCCCATATATATTTTTTTTAATTATTTATTTAAATAACTACAAATAAAATGGGCTTCCCTGTATTTTGATTGCTGGACATCACAGTGCTGTAAAAATAAATCTTTAAAAAAATGACGTAGCGCTCCGCGGTATTTTTGATTCTCAGCGCAGATAAAGCAGACAGCTATGGGTTGCCACCCCCATCTGCCTGCCGTTACCTTGGTTGGCAATCAAAATACAGGGAAGCCCATTAATTTTTTCTATTTAAAAAATAGTTAAAAAAAAAATGACGTTGGGTCCCCCCATTTTTGATAGCCAGCTAGGGTAAAGCAGACGGCTGTAGCCTGAAAACCACAGCTGGCAGCTTTACCGTGGTTGGGGATCCAATGTGGAGGTCCCCTCAGGCTCTTTTTTATAATTATTTTATAAATATTAATAATTACACAATAAAAGTAGGGTCCCCCCCAAATTGGATCACCAGCCAAGGTAAAGCGGACAGCTGTGGTCTGGTATTCTCAGGGTGGGAAGGTCCATAGTTATTGGGCCTTCACAGCCTAAAAATGGCAGGCCGCAGGCACCCCAGACGTGGCGCATCCACTAGATGCGCCAATCCGGGCGCTTCACCCCAGCTCATCCCGTGCCCTGGTGCAGTGGCAAACGGGGTAATAAATCGGGTTGATACTAGCTGTAAAGTCACCTGAGATCAAGCCCAGCAGTTTGTGATGTCATGGCGTCTATTAGATACCCAACATCATAAACTGTCAGTACTAACAAAAAAAAAAAAATCGACAAAAGAAATTTATTTGAAAAACACAGTCCCCAAAACATTTCCTCTTTCACCAATTTATTGTAAGAAAAAAAATAAAAGGGGTCCCACGACGACTCTGGACCGTCTGGAATATGGGGGGGAGACACTCAGGGAACGTATCCCCCATTTTCTAGGAGTGCGGACCCTTCATGTGAGGAGTGTGGGTGCAATGAATCTGCACTCACTCTTCTCGGGTCCACAGCAGCAGAGTCCATGTCGTAATGGTTGCTACCAAAGCTGCAATGCCCTGCTCATGAGGTAAGGGCATGCCTAATCAGGAAAACTACTGTAGAGGAAGCTCTGCTCACTGGTATATAGGTGCTCAGAGGAAATAATAGATAAAATTAGTGAGTAACCTCGGCACTCTAAATCTCCCAGACTAAGTCAGTAAGTCACAACGGATAGTAATGCAAAATCACTCTTTATTGGTCCGTATTAAGAAAAACATTTTTTTTCATAAGCATATATGTTTTTGTCCAAAACAAGTTACAAATGACGTTTCGGCCTGAGCCTTCGTGAGATTGGACTTATCTGCATGTAATCATGAAAAATGACAATAATCAGTATCACATAAGAGTGAGAGAACAATAACATAAACTCGAACAATGTAGAGGTACAATTGAGATGCAGCAAAAAAATTGCAACACAGCAAGAAATGAAACACATGATACAAATGTCATAATACAGTACAAGGACAATATAGTAATGACAAATATGGGGTCAGAGTAGGCTTAGACAGCTCTGGTACGAAAGAGATGTCAATCATAAAGTAACATGTGCAGTAGGTGTAGAGCTACAGTATGCATGGCAGAGCTAATGGGTAGACCGACCATAGAAAAAGTAGAGAAAAAGTGGAGAAAAAGTGGAGAATAAGTGGAGAATAAGTGGAGAAAAAGTGGAGAAAAAGTGAAGAAAAAGTGGAAAAAAAGTGGAGAAAAAGTGGAGAAAAAATGGATAAAAAGTGGAGAAAAAGTGAAGAAAAAGTGGAGAAAAAGTGGAGAATAAGTGGAGAAAAAAATGGAGAAAAAGTGGAGAAAAAGTGGAGAATAAGTGGAGAAAAAATGGAGAAAAAAATGGAGAAAATGTGGAGAAAAAGTGGAGAAAAAGTGGAGAAAAAGTGGAGAAAAAGTGGAGAATAAGTGGAGAATAAATGGAGAAAAAATGGAGAAAAAAATGGAGAAAAAGTGGAGAAAAAGTGGAGAAAAAGTGGAGAAAAAATGGATAAAAAGTGGAGAAAAAGTGAAGAAAAAGTGGAGAAAAAGTGGAGAAAAAGTGGAGAAAAAATGGATAAAAAGTGGAGAAAAAGTGAAGAAAAAGTGGAGAAAAAGTGGAGAATAAGTGGAGAAAAAAATGGAGAAAAAAATGGAGAAAAAGTGGAGAAAAAGTGGAGAAAAAGTGGAGAAAAAGTGGAGAATAAGTGGAGAAAAAATGGAGAATAAGTGGAGAAAAAATGGAGAAAAAGTGGAGAAAAAGTGGAGAAAAAGTGGAGAATAAGTGGAGAAAAAATGGAGAAAAAAGTGGAGAAAAAGTGGAGAAAAAGTGGAGAAAAAGTGGAGAAAAAGTGGAGAAAAAGTGGAGAAAAAGTGGAGAATAAGTGGAGAAAAAATGGAGAAAAAGTGGTGAAAAAGTGGAGAAAAAGTGGAGAAAAAGTGGAGAATAAGTGAAGAAAAAAATGGAGAAAAAAATGGAGAAAAAGTGAAGAAAAAGTGGAGAAAAAGTGGAGAAAAAGTGGAAAATAAGTGGAGAAAAAAATGGAGAAAAAGTGGAGAAAAAGTGGAGAATAAGTGGAGAAAAAATGGAGAAAAAAATGGATAAAAAGTGGAGAAAAAGTGAAGAAAAAGTGGAGAAAAAGTGGAGAATAAGTGGAGAAAAAAAATGGATAAAAAGGGGAGAATAAGTGGAGAAAAAATGGATAAAGAAATGGAGAAAAAGTGGAGAAAAAGTGGAGAAAAAATGGATAAAAAGTGGAGAAAAAGTGAAGAAAAAGTGGAGAAAAAGTGGAGAAAAAATGGATAAAAAGTGAAGAAAAAGTGGAGAAAAAGTGGAGAAAAAAATGGAGAAAAAGTGGAGAAAAAGTGGAGAAAAAGTGGAGAATAAGTGGAGAAAAAGTGGAGAAAAAATGGAGAAAAAAATGGAGAAAAAGTGGAGAAAAAGTGGAGAATAAGTGGAGAAAAAATGGAGAAAAAAATGGAGAAAAAGTGGAGAAAAAGTGGAGAAAAAATGGATAAAAAGTGGAGAAAAAGTGAAGAAAAAGTGGAGAAAAAGTGGAGAAAAAATGGATAAAAAGTGGAGAAAAAGTGAAGAAAAAGTGGAGAAAAAGTGGAGAATAAGTGGAGAAAAAAATGGAGAAAAAAATGGAGAAAAAGTGGAGAAAAAGTGGAGAAAAAGTGGAGAAAAAGTGGAGAATAAGTGGAGAAAAAATGGAGAATAAGTGGAGAAAAAATGGAGAAAAAGTGGAGAAAAAGTGGAGAAAAAGTGGAGAATAAGTGGAGAAAAAAATGGAGAAAAAAGTGGAGAAAAAGTGGAGAAAAAGTGGAGAAAAAGTGGAGAAAAAGTGGAGAATAAGTGGAGAAAAAATGGAGAAAAAAATGGAGAAAAAGTAGAGAAAAAGTGGAGAAAAAGTGGAGAATAAGTGGAGAAAAAATGGAGAAAAAGTGATGAAAAAGTGGAGAAAAAGTGGAGAAAAAGTGGAGAATAAGTGGAGAAAAAATGGAGAAAAAAATGGAGAAAAAGTGAAGAAAAAGTGGAGAAAAAGTGGAGAAAAAGTGGAAAATAAGTGGAGAAAAAAATGGAGAAAAAGTGGAGAAAAAGTGGAGAATAAGTGGAGAAAAAAATGGAGAAAAAAATGGAGAAAAAGTGGAGAAAAAGTGAAGAAAAAGTGGAGAAAAAGTGGAGAAAAAAATGGATAAAAAGTGGAGAATAAGTGGAGAAAAAATGGATAAAAAAATGGAGAAAAAGTGGAGAAAAAGTGGAGAAAAAGTGGAGAAAAAATGGATAAAAAGTGGAGAAAAAGTGAAGAAAAAGTGGAGAAAAAGTGGAGAAAAAATGGATAAAAAGTGGAGAAAAAGTGAAGAAAAAGTGGAGAAAAAGTGGAGAAAAAAATGGAGAAAAAGTGGAGAAAAAGTGGAGAATAAGTGGAGAAAAAGTGGAGAAAAAATGGAGAAAAAAATGGAGAAAAAGTGGAGAAAAAGTGGAGAATAAGTGGAGAAAAAATGGAGAAAAAAATGGAGAAAAAAGGGAGAAAAAGTGGAGAAAAAGTGGAGAAAAAGTGGAGAAAAAATGGATAAAAAGTGGAGAAAAAGTGGAGAAAAAGTGAAGAAAAAGTGGAGAAAAAGTGGAGAATAAGTGGAGAAAAATGGAGAAAAAAATGGAGAAAAAGTGGAGAAAAAATGGAGAAAAAGTGGAGAAAAAGTGGAGAAAAAGTGGAGAATAAGTGGAGGAAAAATGGAGAAAAAAAATGGAGAAAAAGTGGAGAAAAAGTGGAGAAAAAGTGGAGAATAAGTGGAGAATAAGTGGAGAAAAAATGGAGAAAAAAATGGAGAAAAAGTGGAGAAAAAGTGGAGAAAAAGTGGAGAAAAAGTGGAGAATAAGTGGAGAAAAAATGGAGAAAAAAATGGAGAAAAAGTGGAGAAAAAGTGGAGAAAAAGTGGAGAATAAGTGGAGAAAAAATGGAGAAAAAGTGGAGAAAAAGTGGAGAAAGAGTGGAGAAAAAGTGGAGAATAAGTGGAGAAAAAATGGAGAAAAAAATGGAGAAAAAGTGGAGAAAAAGTGGAGAAAAAGTGGAGAAAAAATGGAGAAAAAATGGAGAAAAAGTGGAGAAAAAGTGGAGAAAAAGTGGAGAAAAAGTGGAGAAAAAATGGATAAAAAGTGGAGAAAAAGTGGAGAAAAAGTGAAGAAAAAGTGGAGAAAAAGTGGAGAAAAAGTGGAGAAAAAAATGGAGAAAAAGTGGAGAAAAAGTGGAGAACAAGTGGAGAAAGTGGAGAAAAAATGGATAAAAAGTGGAGAAAAAGTGGAGAAAAAGTGGAGAATAAGTGGAGAAAAAATGGAGAAAAAGTGGAGAAAAAGTGGAGAAAAAGTGGAGAATAAGTGGAGAATAAGTGGAGAAAAAATGGAGAAAAAAATGGAGAAAAAGTGGATAAAAAGTGGATAAAAAGTGAAGAAAAAGTGGAGAAAAAGTGGAGAATAAGTGGAGAAAAAAATGGAGAAAAAAATGGAGAAAAAGTGGAGAAAAAGTGGAGAAAAAGTGGAGAAAAAGTGGAGAATAAGTGGAGAAAAAATGGAGAAAAAGTGGAGAAAAAGTGGAGAAAAAGTGGAGAATAAGTGGAGAAAAAATGGAGAAAAAAATGGAGAAAAAGTAGAGAAAAAGTGGAGAAAAAGTGGAGAATAAGCGGAGAAAAAGTGGAGAAAAAATGGAGAAAAAAAATGGAGAAAAAGTGGAGAAAAAGTGGAGAATAAGTGGAGAAAAAATGGAGAAAAAAATGGAGAAAAAGTGGAGAAAAAGTGGAGAAATAATGGATAAAAAGTGGAGAAAAAGTGAAGAAAAAGTGGAGAAAAAGTGGAGAAAAAATGGATAAAAAGTGGAGAAAAAGTGAAGAAAAAGTGGAGAATAAGTGGAGAAAAAAATGGAGAAAAAAATGGAGAAAAAGTGGAGAAAAAGTGGAGAAAAAGTGGAGAAAAAGTGGAGAATAAGTGGAGAAAAAATGGAGAATAAGTGGAGAAAAAATGGAGAAAAAGTGGAGAAAAAGTGGAGAAAAAGTGGAGAATAAGTGGAGAAAAAAATGGAGAAAAAAGTGGAGAAAAAGTGGAGAAAAAGTGGAGAAAAAGTGGAGAAAAAGTGGAGAATAAGTGGAGAAAAAATGGAGAAAAAAATGGAGAAAAAGTAGAGAAAAAGTGGAGAAAAAGTGGAGAATAAGTGGAGAAAAAATGGAGAAAAAGTGGTGAAAAAGTGGAGAAAAAGTGGAGAAAAAGTGGAGAATAAGTGGAGAAAAAATGGAGAAAAAAATGGAGAAAAAGTGAAGAAAAAGTGGAGAAAAAGTGGAGAAAAAGTGGAAAATAAGTGGAGAAAAAAATGGAGAAAAAGTGGAGAAAAAGTGGAGAATAAGTGGAGAAAAAAATGGAGAAAAAAATGGATAAAAAGTGGAGAAAAAGTGAAGAAAAAGTGGAGAAAAAGTGGAGAAAAAAATGGATAAAAAGTGGAGAATAAGTGGAGAAAAAATGGATAAAAAAATGGAGAAAAAGTGGAGAAAAAGTGGAGAAAAAATGGATAAAAAGTGGAGAAAAAGTGAAGAAAAAGTGGAGAAAAAGTGGAGAAAAAATGGATAAAAAGTGGAGAAAAAGTGAAGAAAAAGTGGAGAAAAAGTGGAGAAAAAAATAGAGAAAAAGTGGAGAAAAAGTGGAGAATAAGTGGAGAAAAAGTGGAGAAAAAATGGAGAAAAAAATGGAGAAAAAGTGGAGAAAAAGTGGAGAATAAGTGGAGAAAAAATGGAGAAAAAAATGGAGAAAAAAGGGAGAAAAAGTGGAGAAAAAGTGGAGAAAAAGTGGAGAAAAAATGGATAAAAAGTGGAGAAAAAGTGGAGAAAAAGTGAAGAAAAAGTGGAGAAAAAGTGGATAATAAGTGGAGAAAAATGGAGAAAAAAATGGAGAAAAAGTGGAGAAAAAATGGAGAAAAAGTGGAGAAAAAGTGGAGAAAAAGTGGAGAATAAGTGGAGGAAAAATGGAGAAACAAAACAGGAGAAAAAGAGGAGCAAAAGTGGAGAAAACGTAGGAGACATAAGTGGAGAATAAGTGCGAGAAAAAATGGAGAAAAAAATGGAGAAAAAAGTGGAGAAAAAGTGGAGAAAAGTGGAGAATCAGTGGAGAAAAATGGAGACAAAAATGGAGAAAAGTGAGAGAAAAGTGCGAGAAAAAGTGGAGAATAAGTTGAGAAAAACATGTGAGAAAAAAAGTGCGAGAAAAAGTGGACGAGAAAAAGATGGAGAAAAAGTGGAGAAAGTGGAAGAAAACATGGATGAAAAAAATGGAGGCAAAAGTGGAAGAAAAAGAGGGGTGACAAAGTGGCGAGAACAAATGGCGAAAAAACTGGAGAAAAGTGGAGAAAAAGTGGAGACAAAGAGGAGAAAAAGTGGAAAATAAAGTGGACCGAAAAAAATGGAAAGAAAGAAAAGTGGAGACAAAAGTTGAGATAATAAGTGGAGAAAAGAAAAGTGTAGAAAAAAAGTGGATAAAAAGTGGATAAAAAGTGAAGAAAAGTGGAGAAAAAGTGGAGGAAAATGAAAGTGGAGAAAAAATTGCGAAAGTAAAAGTGGAGGCACGAAAAGTGGAGAAAAAATGGAAAAGAAATGAGAGAACAAGTGAGAGCAAAAAGAGGAGAAAAAGTGGAAGAAAAAGTGGAGAAAAAAGTGAAGAAAAGTGAATGGGAAAAGGAAAAAGTGGAGAAAAAGTGGATAAAAAAAAGGTAGTGGAGAAAAAGTGAAGAAAAAGTGGAGAAAAAGTGGAGAAAAAATGGATAAAAAGTGAAGAAAAAGTGGAGAAAAAGTGGAGAAAAAAATGGAGAAAAAGTGGAGAAAAAGTGGAGAAAAAGTGGAGAATAAGTGGAGAAAAAGTGGAGAAAAAATGGAGAAAAAAATGGAGAAAAAGTGGAGAAAAAGTGGAGAATAAGTGGAGAAAAAATGGAGAAAAAAATGGAGAAAAAGTGGAGAAAAAGTGGAGAAAAAATGGATAAAAAGTGTAGAAAAAGTGAAGAAAAAGTGGAGAAAAAGTGGAGAAAAAATGGATAAAAAGTGGAGAAAAAGTGAAGAAAAAGTGGAGAAAAAGTGGAGAATAAGTGGAGAAAAAATGGAGAAAAAAATGGAGAAAAAGTGGAGAAAAAGTGGAGAAAAAGTGGAGAAAAAGTGGAGAATAAGTGGAGAAAAAATGGAGAATAAGTGGAGAAAAAATGGAGAAAAAGTGGAGAAAAAGTGGAGAAAAAGTGGAGAATAAGTGGAGAAAAAATGGAGAAAAAAGTGGAGAAAAAGTGGAGAAAAAGTGGAGAAAAAGTGGAGAAAAAGTGGAGAATAAGTGGAGAAAAAATGGAGAAAAAAATGGAGAAAAAGTAGAGAAAAAGTGGAGAAAAAGTGGAGAATAAGTGGAGAAAAAATGGAGAAAAAGTGATGAAAAAGTGGAGAAAAAGTGGAGAAAAAGTGGAGAATAAGTGGAGAAAAAATGGAGAAAAAAATGGAGAAAAAGTGAAGAAAAAGTGGAGAAAAAGTGGAGAAAAAGTGGAAAATAAGTGGAGAAAAAAATGGAGAAAAAGTGGAGAAAAAGTGGAGAATAAGTGGAGAAAAAAATGGAGAAAAAAATGGATAAAAAGTGGAGAAAAAGTGAAGAAAAAGTGGAGAAAAAGTGGAGAAAAAAATGGATAAAAAGTGGAGAATAAGTGGAGAAAAAATGGATAAAAAAATGGAGAAAAAGTGGAGAAAAAGTGGAGAAAAAGTGGAGAAAAAAATGGATAAAAAGTGGAGAAAAAGTGAAGAAAAAGTGGAGAAAAAGTGGAGAAAAAATGGATAAAAAGTGGAGAAAAAGTGAAGAAAAAGTGGAGAAAAAGTGGAGAAAAAAATGGAGAAAAAGTGGAGAAAAAGTGGAGAATAAGTGGAGAAAAAGTGGAGAAAAAATGGAGAAAAAAATGGAGAAAAAGTGGAGAAAAAGTGGAGAATAAGTGGAGAAAAAATGGAGAAAAAAATGGAGAAAAAAGGGAGAAAAAGTGGAGAAAAAGTGGAGAAAAAGTGGAGAAAAAATGGATAAAAAGTGGAGAAAAAGTGGAGAAAAAGTGAGAAAAAGTGGAGAAAAAGTGGAGAATAAGTGGAGAAAAATGGAGAAAAAAATGGAGAAAAAGTGGAGAAAAATGGAGAAAAAGTGGAGAAAAAGTGGAGAAAAAGTGGAGAATAAGTGGAGGAAAAATGGAGAAAAAAAATGGAGAAAAAGTGGAGAAAAAGTGGAGAAAAAGTGGAGAATAAGTGGAGAATAAGTGGAGAAAAAATGGAGAAAAAAATGGAGAAAAAGTGGAGAAAAAGTGGAGAAAAAGTGGAGAAAAAGTGGAGAATAAGTGGAGAAAAAATGGAGAAAAAAATGGAGAAAAAGTGGAGAAAAAGTGGAGAAAAAGTGGAGAATAAGTGGAGAAAAAATGGAGAAAAAAGTGGAGAAAAAGTGGAGAAAAAGTGGAGAAAAAGTGGAGAATAAGTGGAGAAAAAATGGAGAAAAAAATGGAGAAAAAGTGGAGAAAAAGTGGAGAAAAAGTGGAGAAAAAATGGAGAAAAAAATGGAGAAAAAGTGGAGAAAAAGTGGAGAAAAAGTGGAGAAAAAGTGGAGAAAAAATGGATAAAAAGTGGAGAAAAAGTGGAGAAAATGTGAAGAAAAAGTGGAGAAAAAGTGGAGAATAAGTGGAGAAAAAAATGGAGAAAAAGTGGAGAAAAAGTGGAGAACAAGTGGAGAAAGTGGAGAAAAAATGGATAAAAAGTGGAGAAAAAGTGGAGAATAAGTGGAGAAAAAATGGAGAAAAAGTGGAGAAAAAGTGGAGAAAAAGTGGAGAATAAGTGGAGAATAAGTGGAGAAAAAATGGAGAAAAAAATGGAGAAAAAGTGGATAAAAAGTGGATAAAAAGTGAAGAAAAAGTGGAGAAAAAGTGGAGATAAGTGGAGGAAAAAAATGGAGAAAAAAATGGAGAAAAAGTGGAGAAAAAGTGGAGAAAAAGTGGAGAAAAAGTGGAGAATAAGTGGAGAAAAATGGAGAAAGAAGTGGAGAAAAAGTGGAGAAAAGTGGAGAATAAGTGGAGAAAAATGGAGAAAAAATGGAGAAAAAGTAGAGAAAAAGTGGAGAAAAAGTGGAGAATAAGCGGAGAAAAAGTGGAGAAAAAATGGAGAAAAAAAATGGAGAAAAAGTGGAGAAAAAGTGGAGAATAAGTGGAGAAAAAATGGAGAAAAAAATGGAGAAAAAGTGGAGAAAAGTGGAGAAATAATGGATAAAAAGTGGAGAAAAAGTGAAGAAAAAGTGGAGAAAAAGTGGAGAAAAAATGGATAAAAAGTGGAGAAAAAGTGAAGAAAAAGTGGAGAATAAGTGGAGAAAAAAATGGAGAAAAAAAATGGAGAAAAAGTGGAGAAAAAGTGGAGAAAAAGTGGAGAAAAAGTGGAGAATAAGGGAGAAAAAATGGAGAATAAGTGGAGAAAAAATGGAGAAAAAGTGGAGAAAAAGTGGAGAAAAAGTGGAGAATAAGTGGAGAAAAAAATGGAGAAAAAAGTGGAGAAAAAGGTGGAGATAAAGTGGAGAAAAAGTGGAGAAAAAGTGGAGAATAAGTGGAGAAAAAATGGAGAAAAAAATGGAGAAAAAGTAGAGAAAAAGTGGAGAAAAAGTGGAGAATAAGTGGAGAAAAAATGGAGAAAAAGTGGTGAAAAAGTGGAGAAAAAGTGGAGAAAAAAGTGGAGAATAAGTGGAGAAAAAATGGAGAAAAAAATGGAGAAAAAGTGAAGAAAAAGTGGAGAAAAAGTGGAGAAAAAGTGGAAAATAAGTGGAGAAAAAATGGAGAAAAAGTGGAGAAAAAGTGGAGAATAAGTGGAGAAAAAAATGGATAAAAGTGGAGAAAAAAGTGAAGAAAAAGTGGAGAAAAAGTGGAGAAAAAAATGGATAAAAAGTGGAGAATAAGTGGAGAAACAAATGGATAAAAAAATGGAGAAAAAGTGGAGAAAAAGTGGAGAAAAAATGGATAAAAAGTGGAGAAAAAGTGAAGAAAAAGTGGAGAAAAAGTGGAGAAAAAATGGATAAAAAGTGGAGAAAAAGTGAAGAAAAAGTGGAGAAAAAGTGGAGAAAAAAATGGAGAAAAAGTGGAGAAAAAGTGGAGAATAAGTGGAGAAAAAGTGGAGAAAAAATGGAGAAAAAAATGGAGAAAAAAGTGGAGAAAAAGTGGAGAATAAGTGGAGAAAAAATGGAGAAAAAAATGGAGAAAAAAGGAGAAAAAAGTGGAGAAAAAGTGGAGAAAAAGTGGAGAAAAAAATGGATAAAAAGTGGAGAAAAAGTGGAGAAAAAGTGAAGAAAAAGTGGAGAAAAAGTGGATAATAAGTGGAGAAAAATGGAGAAAAAAATGGAGAAAAAGTGGAGAAAAAATGGAGAAAAAGTGGAGAAAAAGTGGAGAAAAAGTGGAGAATAAGTGGAGGAAAAATGGAGAAAAAAAATGGAGAAAAAGTGGAGAAAAAGTGGAGAAAAAGTGGAGAATAAGTGGAGAATAAGTGGAGAAAAAATGGAGAAAAAAATGGAGAAAAAGTGGAGAAAAAGTGGAGAAAAAGTGGAGAATAAGTGGAGAAAAAATGGAGAAAAAAATGGAGAAAAAGTGGAGAAAAAGTGGAGAAAAAGTGGAGAATAAGTGGAGAAAAAATGGAGAAAAAGTGGAGAAAAAGTGGAGAAAAAGTGGAGAAAAAGTGGAGAATAAGTGGAGAAAAAATGGAGAAAAAATGGAGAAAAAGTGGAGAAAAAGTGGGGGAAAAGTGGAGAAAAAATGGAGAAAAAAATGGAGAAAAAGTGGAGAAAAAGTGGAGAAAAAGTGGAGAAAAAGTGGAGAAAAAATGTATAAAAAGTGGAGAAAAAGTGGAGAAAAAGTGAAGAAAAAGTGGAGAAAAAAGTGGAGAAAAAGTGGAGAAAAAAATGGAGAAAAAGTGGAGAAAAAGTGGAGAAAAAGTGGAGAAAGTGGAGAAAAATGGATAAAAAGTGGAGGAAAAAGTGAAGAAAAAGTGGAGAAAAAGTGGAGAATAAGTGGAGAAAAAATGGAGAAAAAAATGGAGAAAAAGTGGAGAAAAAAGTGGAGAAAAAAGTGGAGAATAAGTGGAGAAAAAATGGAGAAAAAGTGGAGAAAAAGTGGAGAAAAAGTGGAGAATAAGTGGAGAATAAGTGGAGAAAAAAATGGAGAAAAAAATGGAGAAAAAGTGGATAAAAAGTGGAGAAAAAATGGATAAAGAAATGGAGAAAAAGTGGAGAAAAAGTGGAGAAAAATGGATAAAAAGTGGAGAAAAAGTGAGAAAAAGTGGAGAAAAAGTGGAGAAAAAATGGATAAAAAGTGAAGAAAAGTGGAGAAAAAGTGGAGAAAAAAATGGAGAAAAAGTGGAGAAAAAGTGGAGAAAAAGTGGAGAATAAGTGGAGAAAAAGTGGAGAAAAATGGAGAAAAAAGTGGAGAAAAAGTGGAGAAAAAGTGGAGAATAAGTGGAGAAAAAATGTGAGAAAAAAATGGAGAAAAAGTGGAGAAAAAGTGGAGAAAAAAATGGATAAAAAAGTGAGAAAAAGTGAAGAAAAAGTGGAGAAAAAGTGGAGAAAAAATGGATAAAAAGTGGAGAAAAAGTGAAGAAAAAGTGGAGAAAAAGTGGGAGAATGAAGTGAGAGAAAAAAATGGAGAAAAAAATGGAGAAAAAGTGGAGAAATAAGTGGAGAAAAAATGGAGAAAAAGTGGAGAAAAAGTGGAGAAAAAGTGGAGAATAAGTGGAGAAAAAAATGGAGAAAAAAGTGGAGAAAAAGTGGAGAAAAAGTGGAGAAAAAGTGGAGAAAAAGTGGAGAATAAGTGGAGAAAAAAATGGAGAAAAAAATGGAGAAAAAGTAGAGAAAAAGTGGAGAAAAAGTGGAGAATAAGTGGAGAAAAAATGGAGAAAAAGTGATGAAAAAGTGGAGAAAAAAGTGGAGAAAAAGTGGAGAATAAGTGGAGAAAAAATGGAGAAAAAAATGGAGAAAAAGTGAAGAAAAAGTGGAGAAAAAGTGGAGAAAAAGTGGAAAATAAGTGGAGAAAAAAATGGAGAAAAAGTGGAGAAAAAGTGGAGAATAAGTGGAGAAAAAAATGGAGAAAAAAATGGATAAAAAGTGGAGAAAAAGTGAGAAAAAGTGGAGAAAAAGTGGAGAAAAAAATGGAGAAAAAAGTGGAGAATAAGT